>NC_141600.1:19883627-20101127 GCF_047967505.1 Dipteris shenzhenensis
AGAAAAATAAACAGTGTGTAGCTTAAGGCATGGTTTTAAACGAAAAAGTGCCCTGTACTGCTATCTCTGAAGGTTGTATAAGAGAGTCCATGTAAAATCAGTTCACCTCAGTGGCTACAGACAGATGTCCCTTGCGTCCTGTCTCTGCACCTAGTAACTTCATCTGTTGGCAGCAGTGACACATAGCAATCAAGTCTCAGAGAGACACCACAAACTCCTTTCAACATGAAAATAGAGATATAAGGCTTCATATAAAATAAATTCTCCCTAATGCACCTTGTAATTTTGCCTTTTCACATTGAAACCAAGAGGCTTGGCTGTTTCTTCCATCTTTGATATGATCTCAGAAGCAGGGTGTTTTGATGTGAAGTGTGTTTCTCGTTTCATATCCTGACAATAAGGAAAGTTTATAAATTATAAAGCAATACTTGAATGCTCAGCCCCTATCCTGTATCATGAGTAATGGCATTTTCCTAATTCCGTGGTTGCAGCCCTATGATCAATTCAAATTTTACATGGAATAAAGAGAGGCCTCACGTGAGCTTTCCATTTCTGCATGCTATGAATTGGCATGGGAAACAAATCTCAGAGAAATAAGGGGTTAGTTGCACCTGCTTTTTTTCAAACAAGCCGGAAAGGTTCAGACCCTTTGATAAAGAGATCAGCTCAAAGGCATTCAACAAGGTGGGCTTAGGTGTTTTTTGCTCTTTCTGTTCCGTGACAAAGTGTTCCTGAGATAAAAGATTGTGGGCCATCAAATGACAACTTTAACCCAAAGTAGTATAAGAGTACAGGCAGAATTTCAAACTGGGTCCTTACCTTTGAATCATTGAAAACTGCATCAACATCATCCAAACTAATGCCATCCTCCTCCACAAACTTTGCTGGCATATAGCCCTTTTTGAACCAAGGATCTTGTAGTATTTGTGGAATGGTGATCCTCTAAAATTAACACAAATGTTAATCATCTCTCTCTCTCTCTCTCTCTCTCTCTCACATACACACACACATGTTTGGCTCCTTGGCATTGTTGCTACAAAGTAAAAATCTCTCTCTCTCTCTCTCTCTCTCTCTCTCTCTCCGCATATAAGCCATCCTTCCCCACCAAGTGTAAAACCTGTGTGGATCTTGATGGTTGAGGCTCTAGTTCGTGTCACCATGTGTGTGTCTATTCTATTCCTGGCATAGGAATCAGTTTGGATGAGTCAATTTGTCTCCTTGGCATCGCTGCTACGAAGTATCTCTCTCTCTCTCTCTCTCTCTCTCTCTCTATATATATATATATATATACTTGAGATGCGCCGACACAGGGAGACTCTACTACGACAAATTAGAGAGCAGCAGGAGGCGGCCAGACCATAGGATAGAGAGGCTAATAGAGCACAATGACACGTCACAGACTTCTATGCATTTGAGTCAGCCCCAGGACACAGCGGGATGTAGGTGGAGTCAGCTGACATGCGGGCAACCTGGATTACTAAGCGAGGGGCCCAGAGACCACCTGCAGCACATAGAGTGACTAGAGCACACTCTATAAAGGTCGGGCCTATCACAGCTGTCCTCAAAGGGGACCACCTGAGACGAGGGGTCACTCTGAACATAGCCCAGTGGGTTCAGAGATCGAGGAGACCACGCCCTCTCCGCCACCACAGTGTGTGACAGCCCGACAGACATAGATCCGAGACATTTTCGCCGCTCACAGACAAGCCACCACGGTGCCGAGCTTCAGCTTCAGAGTCTGAGTCTCAGCTCTCAGCATACTTCAGCTAGTTGCCAGTCTCTGGTTTATATCTGATTTTTGCTCGAGCTATTGAGCTCTGTAGATCAGTTTAGCAGTTTTAGCACTCAGCAAGAGCCCTAGCGCGCCCTTTGCTCCAGCCCATTGAGGCCTATATGAGATCTTCCTTTTTGGTGTATTTTGTACCTTCTCCCATAGGCCCGCGAGGCCTTCCACGGACGTTAATACATTCTCTCTCTCTAAGGCTGAAATCCAACCATGTACAAGACACAAGCTCCAGCTTATGCTTGACGTTGGAGCTTAGCTATATCGCATTTATTTATCAAACTTACATAATGCTTGGAACCCTTTGAATATACATAGTCTTTCAGAGTCTAGAAATAAACTTGAGTCACATTGAAAAGTTTGAAGAGGTTATTGTGTGTCAACTGTGTTGTGAATATTTAATTAACACAAATAAGTTTTGGGCTGATATTGGGATCCTGGCCCTCTATAATGCATTCACAAATCCGCGATTGTCTCAGTGATTGTGCCTGTGTATATGAAATTTGAATAACAATTCTTGTGAACACACAGAACAATGTGAGCTACTTACAAGCTTGGGGTTTGGATTCAATATCCGTGTTATCATCTTGCGAGCCCCAGAAGAGAACCACGGAGGAAACCTGAAATCTGCCCTGTGAATCTGTCTCCAAAAACCAGTGCGAGTCAATCTAACCATTTTCATTATTCACCAATGATTTCAGTCCACCAAAGTCCTAACACCTAGAGCCACAGTGACACCAAGTGAGTGTACGATCTTCCTCATTTAGACTTGCTTGCTTCGAAAAACTTATGGTAAACATAAAAACAACAAACCTTTCTTGATACTGAGAATCTTTGGTGATACTGAGTGACTCACTTTTCTGTACAGATTCATGAGGTTATGGTCATCAAATGGCAAGTATCCTGCCATCAGGACAAATAAAATGACTCCACAAGACCATAAATCTGCTTTAGCACCATCATATCCTTTATGAATGATAACCTATAAGAAATGCCAGCAAAGTATCAGCCCTATGACAGACAAAGCATTGTTTATCCAATGATATTAAAATGAACAAAGTAAGATAAAACTCAACACACGACACATTTGAGACACAACAATTTGTTTTTAAAAGCACACATCTGGTATATTCACTTCACGGGATGCCACCCAAAAAACTTCAAACACAGACTTCAGTGTGCATATTGTGGAATACATTTATGGCTTCCTTATGTTAGAATAGCCCAAATTAGGTGAGCATATTACTTCCTCAAAGAGCAGGGCCGAATTTTGTTCCTTGTATGAGCAAAAGGGCAAGTTTAACACGGGTCGCAGATGCCCTTAAGGCTTAGCCACATGCATATGGTGAATGAGTCGAACCTTTATTTCATGTGATTTGCTAGGTCATCCACCTAATATGGTACTGGTAATACATGCAACAGCAGCTTCATGATGTTGATCTTGAGGGATATGATGTCAACATCATGTAAACACCACATGCACAGATTCTCAAGGGGAAGAGTATGATACATCAACTGTAATGACAAACATGAGTTAGCAAGTTAAGTCACTGCATTCGCAATGAGGAGGAGAGGGAGGCAAAGGGGTGTCTCACTTTGATCAAAGTGTGCCTCATGTGCCACCCCACCAGGCATAAGGGGATGCCGAGTGGCCCCTACCACTTAATTCGCGAGCACCTTACATACACGAAGAGAAGGGGAGAGACTGAAAGAGGATTCAACAAGTGGCATCAAGGCTAAGGTGCAACATTAGACTGTTGGGGTAAGTATGATCAAGGGCTTGCTCTATGGTGCATGTGTGCATCTAGGGGAGTCACATGTGTGTTTGTGTGTGTTGTAAAGGCACATCAAGTGCTATGATGTGTCTAGTGTATGACCTAAGTGATGATGTAAGACAAAGGCAATCCCACTGATGTAGGGATTGATTCCCACTGATGTAGGGGCTGATTGCCACTATGTAGGGAACGTATTACCTTCTCCCCCTTTCTATAAGAGAGAGTCCTCTCTCTCACAATCATAATAGAGATCTACCATATTGCTTTCATTGTGCTCTCACACCTCTTGCAAGATGCATCTATTCTATCCTACGGGATCCTACAAATGGTATCAAAGCTTTAGGTTCTAGATCTAGCCTAGCCTAGCATTAGATGCTATCTCTAGCATAAACTACAAGTTTCTTCATCTTCTCCATTTTCCTCCTCCTTCCCCAAATCTTTGAGAGCTCTGTTCTCTGCCTACAAACGACCATTGCCCAAACCCTTTGAGCTGCAAACTCCTCACGTATGGGCGAACTTCCAGCTGCAAGCATTTAGGGAAATTTTGTCTGTATGCGCAATGCCAACACTCACACTCCTCGACGAACTTTCGCGCAATTCCGCCTCTGTACCTACCTATCTGCAAATTCCTCTGAGCCCGTGCTAGAGGGTAAGCTGCTGCTGAAATCTGAGCTCATTTGGACAAGGAATGGAGGCGCAACAGACGAAAACCCAGTCAGTCTTCTCAAGCTTGGCTATAGCGACCTGACGCAACATTGCGCCCCTCCTTGCTGGTAGCCCTTCTTTGGTATAAGGCCCTTCTTCCTACATAAAAATCCCCTTGAATAGAGCTATGAGCTGTGAGAATTGCACCCTCCAAGTTCTGGTCTCTGTTTTGGAAAGTTTTGACAATGTTGTGAGTTTGATGCTACATTAGATGCTACTTTAGCATTTCTGATGTTTTAAAGTGTTGAATAGCTTCAGTACAACTATGGCTACAGCTTTGCTTTAGGTTGCTACACCTGGATTTGCTTGGAATGCTTTCATATAGCCACCTCTATGAAGCATGCAAGTGAAAGCATCATTTCCATTATGTTTTGTAGTATGGAATTTGGTTGCAAGCCTTTACTACTCTAAATGCTTGTATTTTGAAGCTCTTCAACTCTTTCTAGCCTTGTAAGAGAGTAGACACTGCCCATTTTGGGTTAGACCCTCTCATGGCTACCATCTTGAATATGGATAAGTTCAATGGTAAAGGCTTTCACACATGGCAGATGAAGATTAAGTTTGCATTGATGAGGGAAAACCTCTGGGGGCTTGTCAAACCGGCTTCAACTTCTTCTTCAACAACTTCTAATGCTGGAGAATCCTCAGCTCCGACACGCCCGGCAAGAGATCCTGCTAGAGAGGAGAAAGCCTATGGCATCATTGCTCTTGGCTTAGGAGATGACTATATTCATCACATCTCTGATTTAGAGTCTCCTTCTGAAGCTTGGCAGAAGCTTGACATTATTTTTTGTGCTAGCTCTCACATCTCAAAATTGTCACTTAAGATTGCTTTCTTTGAATTGAAGATGGTTAGTGGCACTCCCTTGGCTGCCCATGTCAATTACATGCGGAGTCTCATGACTTAACTTGCTTCTATCAACTCTCCAATCACTACAGATGATGCAATGGCAGTATTGCTCAAAAGTATGCCTGAAGATTATGATCATGTTGTTACCACTCTGAAAAATCTTCCTAATCCTACTCTTGAAGGTCTTATTACTGCTCTTCAAGAAGAAGAAAGTCACATGGAACTCCAGAGAGGCAATGACACAGCCTATGCCATAAAAATTCAAAAGGGCAAGTTTTCACCTTGCAAACATTGTGGGAAGACTAATCACCGCTCAAAAGATTGCTTCAAGATCAATCCATGCAAACATTGTGGCAAAAACAATCACCATGAAAAGTATTGTAAAGCCAAAAAGAAACTACAAAGTCAGAAGCTGCCAATCTACTTTCATTTGATGAGTCTCCACATGATGAAGACTATGCTTTTTAGGCACTTTGTTTATCATCACTTGGTCAAAATTTTGAGATTCTCTGCCTGGAGTAGTACTCCAAAAAGAATATGTAAATCACCTCTGGTCACCATATGATGTAGACCATGTGATATGTGTTTTGACTATCCCATTTCTGTAAACCTCACACCCTTGGGAGCCCTTGCTAGCATGAGATCCTAGCCATAGATTAATCCTTGACCACCATGAGATGGCATGAGAAACTATGAGACCAGATGTATCCTTGACACTGCAAGAGGCAATCCCTTGAGGGGGGTTTGTTGGGGTAAGTATGATCAAGGGCTTGCTCTATGGTGCATGTGTGCATCTAGGGGAGTCACGTGTGTGTTTGTGTGTGTTGTAAAGGCACATTAATGTTGAGACTGACATCTCCAGGGCGCACCCCAGCCCCCACGCAACAGGGCCAAAGGGGGTAGACTGGCCGACCAGCTCCCACGCAGCAGGGGGCCAGAGGGGTTAGACTGGCCGACCAGCCCCTGGCCGACCAGGTCCTGGCCAACCAGCCCCTGGCCGACCAGCTAGTCGGCCCAGTTGGCTGACCGACCAGGCTGGTCGGTCTAGGCCAACTAGACCGACCCTCCTGGCCTCCCCTATATAAGGGCCCTCCCCCTTCCTCATTTTTCTCACTCACTCCAGCAGCTCCTCAAGGCTCCAGTCATTGCCTGCTCCTGGCCGTCCCTACCTGAGCCCCTCAGCTGCCCTGTTGGCTGCCCACGCTCCCTCTGCAGATCCCTCCTCTTTCCCAGGCTCCTGCCTCCTCACTCCAGGCTTCTTCAGTCTCCTTGTTCCCAGGTTCCTGCCTCTTCGCTCCAGGCTCCTTCAGCCTCCTCATTCCCAGGCTCCTGCCTCCTCCGTTCAGGCTCCTCTAGCCTCCTCGCTCCCAGGCTCCTGCCTCCTCGCTTCAAGCTCCTCCAGCCTCCGTGCTCTCAGGCTGCAGCCTCCTTGTGCCCCTTTTCTCTGCTTCAGTTCAGCCCCTTCTGCAGCTCCTGTTCAGGACACTTTGTATTTCAGTTGCTGCCCTGGTTTATGGGCTGAGTTACAGCAGATCTCTACGGTCTCAAGCAAGCTCCTAGGGCCTCGAATCAGCGTATTGATACCTTCTTCTGCCGCCAAGAGCTTCATCGCTCTCTGGCTGATCCCAATCTTTCTCTTTCATGAAGGACAGCTTCATACATTCATCATTCTTTATGTGGATGATCTAATACTTACTCATACCAATCATATCCTTGCCATTAAAGTTGCTCTTCAAACTGAATTTGAGATGACGGATATGGGCCTCCTCCATTTTTTCTTGGGTCTTGAGATTTGGCAAACCAAGAGGGGGTATTTTGTCTCTCAGCAGCGCTATGTTCACGAGCTCCTCGAAACTTTCCACATGGCTGACTGTCGGCCCATCACTTCTCCCATGGATCCCAACTCTAAACTCTCTGCTTCTGGGTCCACTGCTTATCCTGATGCCTCCCTCTACCGCCAGCTTGTTGGTTCTCTTATCTGGCTACTTAACACTCGACTGGATCTCGGCTTCTCTGTCGGCACCCTCAGTACCTTCATGCAAACCCCTTCGCTTTCTCATTGGCGGGCTGCTCGACGTCTCCTCCACTATCTTCAGGCGACCTCTACTTTCGGGCTCCTATTGCCCTTGCTCGCAATCCGGTTTTCCATGCTCGGACAAAACACATCGAAATTCAGTACCACTACACGCGAGAGAAGGTTCTTGACGGTACCATTTTGTTCCTCTTCAGCACCACTACCGACAACGTCGCCGACATTTTTACCAAACCTGTTTCCTCTCCCCTTCTCCGGCGTCATGCCAGCTCTCTGGGTCTTGTGCCACACCCTAGAGCTGAGAGGGGGTGTTGAGACTGACATCTCCACGGCGCACCCCAGTCCCCACGCAGTAGGGCCAGAGGGGGTAGACTGGCCGACCAGCTCCCACGCAGCAGGGGGCCAGAGGGGGTAGACTGGCTGACCAGCCCCTGGCCGACCAGGTCCTGGCCGACCAGCTGGTCGGCCCAGTTGGCTGACCGACCAGGCTGGTCGGTCTAGGCCAACTAGACCGACCCTCCTGGCCTCCCCTTGGCTGACCGACCAGGCTGGTCGGTCTAGGCCAACTAGACCGACCCTCCTGGCCTCCCCTATATAAGGGCCCTCCCCCTTCCTCATTTTTCTCGCTCACTCCAGCAGCTCCTCAAGGCTCCAGTCATTGCCTGCTCCTGGCCGTCCCTACCTGAGCCCCTCAGCTGCCCTGTTGGCTGCCCACGCTCCCTCTGCAGATCCCTCCTCTTTCCCAGGCTCCTGCCTCCTCACTCCAGGCTTCTTCAGTCTCCTTGTTCCCAGATTCCTGCCTCTTCGCTCCAGGCTCCTTCAGCCTCCTCATTCCCAGGCTCCTGCCTCCTCGGTTCAGGCTCCTCTAGCCTCCTCGCTCCCAGGCTCCTGCCTCCTCGCTTCAGGCTCCTCCAGCCTCCGTGCTCTCACGCTGCAGCCTCCTTGTGCCCCTTTTCTTTGCTTCAGTTCAGCCCCTTCTGCAGCTCCTGTTTCTCATCCTGTTCAGGACACTTTGTATTTCAGTTGCTGCCCTGGTTTATGGGCTGAGTTACAGCAGATCTATTTGTGGCACATCTTGTTGTCTCTAGTGTTCTCTGTGTGATTCTGTAGCTTCAGTTTGTTTGCATCTTCCGCTGCCACTTTTAATAATCAAGTGCTATGATGTGTCTAGTGTGTGACCTAAGTGATGATGTAAGCCAAAGGCAATCCCACTGATGTAGGGATTGATTCCCACTGATGTAGGGGCTGATTGCCACTATGTAGGGAAGGTATTACCTTCTCCCCCTTTCTATAAGAGAGAGTCCTCTCTCTCACAATCATAATAGAGATCTACCATATTGCTTTCATTGTGCTCTCACACCTCTTGCAAGATGCATCTATTCTATCCTACGGGATCCTACATAGACTGCACTTGAGAGTCCTGGAGACGTAAATAAGTTTCTGTCAAAAATCTGGATGATGCAGGTTAGCATTTAGGAGAGGGCTAATTTAAAAAATGTCCAATCTCCAGCTAGTGAAGATCACATTATTATTTTTCTGGTCTGGCTTAGGCAAAAAGCTTTTTAAAAAGTGGTTGATAGGGAAACACATGGCAAAGAATAGAAAGAGGTACGACTCTATCAGTGCTCAAAGGTGGGTCTTCAGCCAAAAATAGAACAAGCTATCACTGTATCATTGTCCAAAGGTCGATGTAGGATCGTGTATAAACATATTTTCCCCCAACAAACAACATTATAAAAACATATGTAAAATACACCAACATTAGTTTTGAAGCATTCAAACACAAGCGACTCAGCAAGCCAAGGGGAGATTCCATCGAATGCAATCTAATGCAGCATCAAGATTCGTTCAAATATAGTGTATCATACCTCAGGAGCAACATAATTTGGAGTCCCACAAGTAGTATGCAGAAGCCCATCTTCCTATATTACACACAAGATTGGCAAGACTTTAAATCAGTCCAAGATTGACTAAAAGATACACATAATACGGGCAGGACTTCCAACATCACTGAAAATCAACCAAAAGATTATGCGTAGAAGCATTCTCCTCCCCCCTTTAATTGCATAAAACCTGCATGTAGTGATGTACCCTTGTGAACGACTTAAGGCAAACAAGTACGAGTACTCACCCTCAACTGTTGAGGCAATGCACTCAGCCCAAAATCAGATATCTTCAGATTACCGTGACTATCCAGAAGCAAATTTTCAGGCTGACACAAAAAAAACGGTAAATTGAGGAAAGATGGACAAACCAGCCAAAATGCAGAGAGAGTTAGTTTGAAACTTGTATATGTAATGCACTCCAATGTCACCATCGATCTACCGTGCCATCAATGAATAAGCCTGACCTTCAAATCCCTATGATACACACCCCGGCTATGGCAATAGTCGACAGCATTTATGAGTTGCTGAAAGTATTTTCTTGCTTCATCCTCTTTCAATTTCCCTTGATGGGCCTGTTGATAGCAGGACAACCGTTGCAACAAGTTGACAACGTCAACACTTCAATTCCGTGCCAATTTTTAAACGAGATTACTTCTGCTTACTAGATGCTCACAACTGAATCTATCTCATTGAAGAGACTACAATTACACTACCTAACGGTACAAGTAGCGGAGAACTCACAATTTTGTTGAACAATTCCCCTCCTGTTATATATTCAAGGACGAAATAAATCTTTGATTTGCTTGCCATGATCTGTGCATGGCATTGCCAACATAAACATAAGAGGAACACTTTGGATGACAGTTTATGTGAACATAGATATCATGTGAAATACCGTACGCGGAACTTTGAAACTGTAGAGAGAAATGTAAAATAAGAATGCAGATTGCTATCACCTCGAACAACTGTACAACATTTGGGTGCTTCACGAGTTTCATGGTAGATATTTCTCGTTTGATCTAGTGAAATCCAAAACAACGAATCAGCAACCTTGTAGAGTGATGAACGCCCGGCAAGAGCAAAGGACGAGCGAGTTCACGTAAACAAATCACTCAAACCACACGTACACAATAACAAAGCCGAATCAAAAGAGCGACCTTACGGAGCCGAATCAAAGAGCGACCTTACACGCATATCTTAGCAAAAAGCCAGTCAAACGACGCGTCTAGTATCTCACCTGCTCGACCAACTTGTCCCTGAAAACTTTCTCCTTGTCGAGGACCTTGATTGCCACACTCTGCCCAGTTTCAATATTCCTCGCAAATTTGACCTTTGCAAAAGTTCCTTCTCCCAGGACACGACCGAGCTCATATTTTCCAACCCTCGTGCGCAAGTTCTCGCTCTTTTCATTCCCCTTATTCATTGGGTTAGACTTTCTGTTCAATAGCTCTCAGCGCACGCGTGTTGGGCGATTTGGGTCATAGCACAATTCGGTTTTGATGTGGGGCTTCAAATGCAGTCTCAAAACTGTGCCAGCGTGAATGGGTGGTGCTCCTGGTAAGGTACTGGGGAAGGACAAAGCCAAGCTATGGTGCGGAGGAAAAGAATTGGGCAATGTGAGAGAGGCAAAACGATGGATGGGAGGTGCAGAAAGGAAGGGAGAGCGTCTAGAGAGGTAGAGCAGAGCGTGAGGAGGGCTCTGCCTCTCCGGAAAGGATGCGGGATGAAGAGGTCCAAGGAGAGGAAAGGGTAGATGGCTATGGCGGGGAAGAAAAGGGAAAAAAAAAAGGTTGTGGCGTAGAGAGACTTAACGTAGAAAAGCCCACGAATATGCCTTGTACTCCACTCCACTCCTTTGGGGCTTCCCCAATTGTTGACACTTGAGAGAGATACAAAGAGAGCCTTGCTTCCCTTGCGTTGCCGTGCATGTGCACACTTGCATGCACACTCTTGCGCTCAAAATGCACCATTACAAGCTTCATTTCTACTTCTAGAGCATCAACTCTGTGGGTTACAATACAATGGGCTGGAAAGACATGTGAAAAGGACAACAAAGAGTGGTATGTCTCTCTCTCTCTCTCTCTCTCTCTCTCTCTCTCTCTCACGCACGCACACATTGAGGACATGAACACGATAGGTAGCCATATATCCTTTGTTGCATATGCATCTCGTCACTCAATAATCAACTATCTAGGTAAAAATATTCCATGTTGGACTCAATAAATAACAACAATTTCTTATAACCATTGTGACATTAAAAGGTGTGTTTTGAGAAGACTCTAAGGAAGAGGGAGGACCCATGTCACGTGGTTGTTCTGGTGTCTCATGTGTGTAAAGTATATAATTTGCCCATGAGCACACTCACACACATGCATACACATGTCCACACACACACACACATACGTACATGCATATATGGGTCAAATTTCAATCAAAATCACCTACAAAAGAGAAATTTATAGGTGTACTATTTTTTACTCTCAAATAAGGTAGTAGACTCTAGGGAAGAGAGAGGACCCATGTCAACGTGGTGGTTGTGTTCTCTCATGTGTGTATAGTATATATTATGTCCATGAGCACACTCACACAAACACATAATGTATAGGTGTACTATTTCTTGGCTCTTCACATAAGGTAGTAGTTCTATTTAGGATGCTTACATGTCTATGTTCATGTTGATTAAACTTCATTGAGTCAACCATAATTAATCTTGAGTAGGCATATCGCTTGAAATAATGATCGCAGCTAAAACTCGCTCATATAAGGCATAATGTCTTCATGTGCACCTTTCAAAGGACCAAAGATAAGTACAACCTAGGGTAAGAACTCTTGCAAAAGTCTACCCTATCTATTGTCATAAACAATATAACTTGCATGAAGTAAGCCAATTGCATTTGGTATAAGCATCCAATTCAAAAAGTATATACACCTCACATCCATCAACAAAAAAGCACCTACCAAAAGTAAATATCATCACATCCATGAATGGAGGAGCAACTAAAGAATTCTTATGTCATTTCAAGGAACTAACTTCCCACTGACATCAAAATTGGCACCTAACATGCGTCTTTAGGAGGAACATGCTTCCCATCAATATCAAAATATATTGACCGGCACCTAACATGTGTTGGTCATTAGCTTGTTCTTTGCCATACAATCAACCCACGCTTTATTTCACCCTTGAGAAAATGACTTTCTTTTCCTTTTCGTTATGGTCCATACAAACCATCAAGGCTTCAAAGGTGAGTAGTAAATGTACTTTAAGCCAATTAAAAAGTGGTGTTTCCGCATTTCAAGACCGTTTTAAAGTCATGAAAGGCTCTTTTCACAAGCATCACAATCCAAGGAGTCCCCTACCACCACCAAATTTGAACCTACATTTGACCCTTTATAACTCACTCGTTTGGCAAGGCTGAATCGGTCTACGAATGTTATCTACCTTTGATATGTACCATAAAATTATTCATGCAAATGATGACTACTATATTGTTCTTTTTATGATTTTTGGTTTACAAAAGTGACAGCGTCTGGATTTTACCAATGCATACATCATGGGAGGTAGCTCTTTAAGAAAGCGGGAGATGTCTACTACCAGCAATAGTGAGGGGATAGGTGATGGCAACCTTATACTATTATATGCAAGACATGACATAAAACAGTCATCAACTTTATAGCTACCAATCTCGAGCTTGCCAAAATTGTATTATCCTCTTTTGCCATAATAATAAAATAAGAGATATCCATTGTTTGCCACAAAAAGTGTTTTGTTAAATGATCATTACTCTTTTAAAATTATTGCTACCTCTTGAAACTTCAATATCAAACTTATTTTGGTGAAGCATAAATGATTGATAACCTCATTAAACTGATAATGCCAAAGTACCCTATTATAGTGGTCATCATTCCTTTGTCCATAAAATCCTTATTAAAGATGCTAAATTCCATAAAATTGCAAAATAATTATCCATTCTACTTATAAAATGATCTGCTCAAATGTATGTATGAAGTGATTCATTTCATACGAAGGTATTGTAATTATTCAATTTTATAAAGAAATTTCATTTTATTCCAATGAGTGATAATTGTAAAATTTCCCATACAAGACTAATTGATTAAAAATAATCAAATTTGACTACTGACTCTTACGTGTTTTCAAATATCTGAAAATTTTAGGTACCTTTAAAAGATAAAACTAGCTAATGATTGACTTGTAACACCATTCAAATCATGTGTACTGATTTTACAAACGCATATGTGATGTGAGCTAGTTAATTCAGGAAAGTGGGAGATAGGTACTACCAACAATTGTGAGAGGATAGGTATGGCAACCTTATGCTATTAGGCAAGATAGACAATTCAATACAATTCAATTGACTAGGTAGACATGCACCGTGGTATTGATGCTCATGTAGGGCAAAGGCATTGTGGGAAGAAGTTGTTGATAGAAGGCTATATGCTAAACTTAAAATTTTATAGGTGATCCTCATACACTAATGGGGCTTTGGATTATTTCTAAGTAGTGGGATAATTTCAATTCCATGTGTCCTATTTTAGAAGCACATATCATATGTCATGACCATGGTAAGCATGAATCTAGTGAACCTATAGTGGTTGTGGTAAGGAAAAAATTAGCATTTTAGACAAGTTATGAATGCTCAATGCTCATAAGCAAGAGAATCATTTGGGAGATGGAGCAAGAGCATGAGAGGTCCAAGATAATATTGTTTCACCCTCATAGAGCAAGGTATCATAACAATCATGCACTAGGAACCAACGTAGTTACCATAGTGGCACGTCCAACTCACATGGCTTTGATGCTAGCCAATAGACATGTGATGATGATGCCTTTGTTTGCTATTCTATTGATGCTGATGGATAAATAATTTTGGATGGAAATGGTAAGGACGTGCTTTCATAGATGAGGCAAGTTTGTTATAAAAAATCTAAAGAAGGGATGATGGAATTTAGGTTGCAACAACCAAGGAAAAAAGAACAATATCCTTTGATAGGTGTGATGAGCTTTTCATGTCTGAGAACCTCATTTTTTACTTTCGGATACATGATCAATAAGATCATAGATTGCTTGAGGCATCAAAAGGAGTTTATTCAGAATCCTATAAGAGCCGCATGCCTACTCACTGTCCAAGAATGATTGGAAGACAGCCAAGAATGAAGGGAAGAAAATCCCTAACAAGCACCAATAAAGACACAAAGTTACAAAAACTCACATACAGAAAGGGAGGAAATCCCAATTCAAAGGGGATGGCAAGGTTAAATACATGGCTTACTTTGTATGTGTAGGTATTTTCTTCTTTTTCTTACATATCTATCTCTTTACTTTCTTTCTCTTTATTATGGTGATGGGCTGAAGAAATCCCTTGACATACACCAAGACAAATAAAGAATTGCAAAAGTTTGCATAGAGGAATTGGAGTGATCCTACTTTGAATCTTACTTTGTACATCTATCTTTTTATATGTTTATATCTCTACTTCTCTTCCTTACCTATCTTTCTTGAGGTGAGGGGAAAAAGGAGGTGTTACATGGATCATTGTAAAGACATCATCATAAAAGATGTAATCTAATGGGATATGAAGAGGGAGGAAGGTGTTATTGGAGATCAAGCCCATATTTAATAGTGAAGAGAGAAATTGTCCAGCTATTTAGTTGGTTGTCCTTCTTAAGGAAGAAGCTAGGAAAGCACACAAAGCATTAGGTATAACACACAATAAAGCTAAGAGTGTTTCCTCCAAATCAATGTTAAGGTAGTGAAAACAATAGGCCCCTATCATCATTATAACCAATAAAACAAACTATTTGTCATGCAAGTTAAGGCTAATAAAGTTTTAAGAGGGCTTTGTTCACTAAAATAAATAAGACACCTTTTAAAATAAGTAACCAATGGCAAAAATTATTGTCCCAGGCCATCATCAGTTGACTCATATGTACCTCTCTTTTAAGTCTGTTGCTGTGACAAACTTAGAAGCCTTTAAGGTCATGAGCTTCTGTCAGAAAGATTTTGCTAAAGAAACTTCTCCCCATGGGGGATGGCTGTTCTACTCTAAAGAACATGTATTGATCATATTTTTGATGATATAATATACTACAAACTTTTTTCTGCCAAAAAAAAAACAGTCATTGTCCCATGCGAGTTTCAATCATTGGAGTGGTGCTTTCCAAGTCATTAAATTGAACTCAACTATTGAACTTTGCCACATCATTGAATTTGGCATGATTATCAAATAATTACTACATCATCAAATAGGGTTCGATCGACAATAGTTGCCACATAATCAAAAGGGTTTGATTGATGATGATAGTTGTCACATCATTGATTTGAAGTGTTTATCAAACATGGTTCAAATGATAATGCATCCATTAAACCTCAATCAAACAAAGGTTGAGTATATAGATAGGAAGCCCAAAATCCATATTAAAAGGAAAGAGTCAAAAATTGGATTCAAATGATAGGTTGACTTGCAAGCATTCATGGTGATGAGTTAGGAGGCATTTCAAGATGTCTATTTCAACTACAAATTAAGGATGTCACCCTAGCTATGAGAGGAAAATGAGGCATCAGCCAAAAACTCGTGCTTCCATTGCACTACCTATATGTCGCCATGGAAGGAGCTCACTCTATGTATAATCACAAAAGTTTGATAGTCAGCACCTACTCAAGCACTAAGGTTCTGAGTAGAGGACTCAACCATGTAATACATATAGGGAATCAGTTACACAATGCATAGCAAAGCAAACTCAAGTAGTCACAAGTTGCAAATATAAACCTCAGGATTGTAAGAATTTAGTGATGAAACTTAGTGTAGGTCCCTATCGACCAAAGTCGCTTAGGGAGGGAGTAGAAAAGTGAACTCAGAGAGTCACTAGTCATGGGTGAGTTGAAGTAGTCGCAAATCAGAGCCTAGCAAGTTGAAGGAGTTGTGAGCTCCAGAGTGAGCACAGGGATCCTAGTAAAGCCCTCTTTTCAGGCACATAGTACCTACACCATACCTTCACCCATTGTCACAATCAAAGTGCTATTGTAATATTTCATAGTTGAAAGGATTGAAGCTCCTTAATGTTTGTCTGTAATCAAGAAGAAATTTCAGCACGATCTCCATTTGCAAATTCATGTGTACTATTTTGTTCTTTCTACTATATTTGGTACTATTCAACATACAATCTTTCATTCTGTTAGCCATCGCACAAAAAATATATATTTAATTGTGCTTCCTTTGGGGGCTATTTTGGTCATAGACTCTAGAGCAAATCACGTATTTCCAAGATGGTAATAGAGCCTTGATGCTCAACCTCTCATATTCTACATCAACACTTAACAAAGGAGATCCTATCAAATTGTGGAAGCTCAATTATTTGTTTAGTACTAACTCTAAAGTTTTACCTCAAGATGCCTAGCTTGTTTCCCATACCCAATTTTGGGGAGACCAGAAGGCATCGTGCATCTTCTTTTGCACTTGACATTAATAATATGTTAGTGTTATTAATTCCATACTCATTCCTTAGAATTATCATTGCCTTTAAACATTTGTTCATACATACCCTTATGCTTAGGTATTTCATAGGCCTTTGTGCCTTGATCATATTTCCACGCTAGCTTTGCTTTGTCTTGTATCTTGCACTAATGCATTGCTACAATTCTTCATATAAGTTTTGAAACTTTACATCACTACATTCCATTCACTACTTTCTTCTCTCTTTCCTACTTTAATAACTTCCATTCTCTCATCACATCTAGTGCATTCCCTATAGAATCACCAAAATGTCGAATTGCTAAAGAATTCCACCTACCTCATCATGTGTTATGACTTTGACATTCACTCACCTCATCTCTCTCCCTACAAATTCAGCTAATCTAGGGCCAACAAAGGAAATATACCTTGTTCTAGATGCTTAATGTGCAGGTGCCAAGGTTATTGTTACATCACTAGAATAAAATATCAACCTGCAACGATACTCCTATATTGAATGAAGGATCTTATATCTTCATTCCACTGTTATCCTGTAACCATCTGTATATTCAAGCATGAGATCAAGTATTTGATTGAGTCTAAAAGACTTCATTATTATGTCCATGGAAAGTGTACAATATCCTCAACATCAGGGGTCTTACAAAAGGCGAGGGTTGTATGGACAACATTTGGTTCTCCAAACCATAATTTCAAGAGAAAGGTCACAAAAGCAGATGCCAACACACTCACAAACTTCTATACTTCTTTGAGTGCAGTTTTGCTAGGTGACAAGCCTCAGGGTGGTGAGAGACAAATATGCCGACTACACTTCCAGCATTTTTTGTCCTCTTGAAGTGTTAAATGAGGTGCTTAAGGTGTGCATTGCATGTGAGCATGGAGAGTTGACTTATGAAGCTCCTTTGTTTGTCTCGAGAAAGTCAAAGGTAATGGATAAGGAGTTGACTGCATGGATGTGGAGGCCTATAAAGTACTTACCTTACAAGTATGCATTCATGGCAGCACAAAAACTTTTAAAGAAAGAATGGTTTTTTGGAAAGAAAGACAAAGACCACTGCTTGGAAGAATGCATCAATGTATAGGTGAGGCATGATACAATGCATAGTGCCATTAAGTATTTGTTGACAGAGAAAGAAATCCCACTTAGTCATTGTGACGACTAAAATGTGGTCAAGCATATAAACAACCCATGGATTCACTTTTTTTTTTTTACAAGGAAAGACATTTATTATGATATCAATTCATTGGCATAGCATATGTCAAATGATAAGCAATCATAGTGGAATGTAGAAAACCTTTTTGAGACATACTAGAGCAAAACAAAACACCACTGCAGTGAATATAGAGGAGGGGAACATTTCTACATAGATTTTGTAAAAGCCATGATGCAAGAAATCATGATCATAAAGCATCATAATAGGGTTTGTAAACTCAATCCAAGGTTTGACTAGCTATCCATTTTTGAGTGTTTAGTAGGCCTATGACAATGTATGGTTCACTTGTCTCATGGGTTGCTTTCCTAGGCTATCACCACTAAGACTCAATTGGTTCGCGCTTCTACCTATAGCACTGACACTTGTAAAGTGTGTTTCTAGCTAGAAAGTACTGCACATGGCACTATTCCTAGCTAGCACTCTTTTCTTAGTATGTCTCAATAGAAGCTCAAGGCAAGGTGTCTTACAAGCCCCTCAAGAACCACATCTACTAACTATGCAACTCATGAGCTTCTTAGTCCAAACAGGGTCCAAACACTCTCATCTCTAGCACTTTCAATCAAGAATCTGAAACAAGCTGCAAGCCAACACAACTTTAGATATAGGACAAAGTAAACAAAATCATAAGGGAACAAGACAATAAGCATGAAGGATGAAGAAATGTGGAAAAAGAGAGGAAGTCTAGCTTGGAACAAATGAACTTCCATTTTTCCACTTTGAGAAAGTGTTGTATACAAGGGGGCTTTAGGGTTAACCCATACTCTAAACAATTTCCTTTTTAAGAAAAAAAATATAATGCAATTCTACTCTTAAAATCTATCCTAAAGGCCATGTCTTGTTGTCAGCATACCTCAAAGACAACAAATGAACAAGCCTTCTAATTTTAGAGTCCAAAACCTCTAACTTTCTCTAGGATAACTAGGGGGCAATTTTAAAAATTGATGCGACTACTGTAAATAGTGTTCCCTTATAGTTTGGGATCTAATTTGGAGCTCACTTTATAAAGATATCAATATGAAGATGCTACAATTGTCCATAATCATCTTTTCCCCTCGATCATATAGTTGCCAAATGTTGAAGGATTGAAGTACATTATCCCCTATAAGGTCATCCTTATTTTGGTAGCATCAAATATGCTTGCCATGGAGTGCAATCCATGCTACACATATCATTATTGTTGTCCTTACACTCTGTAAAACCACCATGCAGTTCTCCATGGGCACATCATATCCTTGTTTGAGTTCATCATAGCTTGAAATCAAATAACATTCTCAGTGCTTTTCATGTTGCTACTAGCCCTAAAGTGAAGACTTCAATATTTTGCTACATTGCAGCCATTTCTATTGAATTTAGTTTCTTTTCTTCGTGTAATGTGTCTATGACATGAGTTGAGAAGTCAAAACTTCCAATGGATTGGATAGTTCTAATGGTCCTCCCTCCTATGTTTTTGTGAGGGGGTGGTTGTGTTCCTCTAGTGTCGGCTTTTTCTTTATTTTGATTCATACAAGAGTTTAAGCAAAATCAAGGATACAATTGCATCTAGTGTGATATTCCTTTATTAATCTACTTGTGTTTGTAATTCCATGAGTTAGCTCTAGGAGCTTGGCTCTAGGTCGTGTCCATTCTTTACTTCTTTTGGTATTTCTTTTTCATTTCTTTCTATAAAAATTTCACAACTTGTAAGTCATTTGAGATTTCTAGTATATCATAACTTTTGATAGTATCATCATTGTGGACAATAATAAACAAAAACTTGACCAAGCTTTGCTTCATGTTCAACTTTTTTCCTGGGCTACCCATATGTTAGCATTGAATTATCACTCAAAGATCAAAGATTGAAGGAAGGCCAAAAGACAAACATAGCTCCAAGGATCAAAGGATGAGTGGCAGGTCGAAGGGCAAAAAGGTAACATCCAAGACTGATGGACAAATGACTTGCAGACTGAAGAATGAAAGAAGACCACAAAATGACTTGCACCAAACAAAGTCAACAAGCCAACAAAAGGGTCCTAGAGGTGACCATTGCATGATAGCAGCAATGGGGTCCCATAGCCGGACCCATACCCATAGGCAGGAGGATTGGTGGGTTGGTGGTGCCAAGCCTAGTAAAAGGCATGACCCTCTCTCATAAAGCTTTCTCTTTGTACCAATGGCATGGACCCGTATTATAAAGCTTTTACACAATTTTGGAACATAAAAAACACAATTTTGATGGCAACCAATGTAAATATTTTGTCTAGTCTCTCACGTGCATGTAGATAGGCCGGTTAATAGAGGCACATGTCTTTCACTTCTCTCCCAGAACAGTTACGAGTATCCAAATAATCGAGTAGAAGGGACAAAAAATAGCCTTCCATACCATATAAATTCAGAGTGTAAGTGAAAATGAGAATAGAGCTTTCCATGCCCATTCTCATCTTGTTTACTAGCCCCCATGGGGAGACGATACTCACACTATATTCCTTCTTTATTTTGGCCCATTATGGGGAGTCTTTACAATAGAAATCAAAATGGACTCAATATTTGCTCAAAACAAGGCTATAACATTCTTCTAAAAAGTGACCAAAAAGCCCCTTGTTTTAAGAACTAATGGAGGCAATTGGGACTATCCTAACTATAGATTAGGATTGCTAGGACTATCAATAATAATTTTATTGTGGCAAAGGCTTGGAATTGGATGGGTCACTCATGTAATAGAAGGCTATGAAACAAAAGGTAGATGGTGCACTAACCAGGAGTGCCAATGAGGAATGTCAACAGCCATGGGCTAGAGTTGTGACTTCATACATCTATCTCAAGAGAGTCATGGGGGATCTACATATAGTAAGCAAGGCAATATAGAGGGGATAAAGCAATGTTCACGTCCTATTTAATACACATATCTTTTCTCCCCTTGATTTTCACATCTGAAGAAGTATATTGGCGCAACATTTGCAACCTCTTTCTCAAGGATGGATAAAAATTGAAGTAAGCTATAGCTTGTAATGCCTTCACTACCACTCTTCTCCAATATAGATAAAGTAATTGTCACATACTATTAGTAGACAAAGCTTCTTTTAATCAGTGCACATCTGTCCCGCACATCTGTCCCCTAAACTTTCACATCCAAAAAAGCATGCTAATGTAGGATCAACAACCAATCCCTTATGGATTCTTAAAGCATCCAAGTAAAATATGGCATGTAATGCCTCCCCTATCATTACTTCCTTGGAAATGGATAACCAATTGTCACATACTATTGAGTATGCAGACCTTCTTTTCACTAGCACATGTTTGCCCTCTTTGAAATCCAAACAAGCACGCTAGTGTAGCATCTACAACCACTTCCTTGGGGATGGGGTTACTCTCATGTCATGTGATAATGTGCATCTTGTCACCAATGCAAACATGGATCCAATTTCGAAACAATAAAGACAAGACCAACTATGAGGTGTGAGAGAATAATGTAGAAATGACATTGAAAGGCTTGAGCCCATAAACCATGAGCAAAAGAGACGTGCAAGCAAAGCCTTCAAACTCCCAACCCATGAAGAAGGTGAGGCGAACGAGTACAAAGAGAGGAGGTGTGACAACGAAAGTAAAGAATAGACTACCTATGAATGCCACGAAATGAACTTGATGTAAGAGTAGTGTGTCATCATCCTGTATCAAAAGATGTAGCATGACGGGTTAAGGGATTGTGGTCAAACGAAGGTTACGAGAGTAGTGAGGCCACAAGAAGTGACAACAAAGGGTAGAGTGTGAAGGAAAAAGTGCCATGAAGGGAGCCAGTGAGGAAGGGTCCGTGTCAAACTTGATAGGCTATCAAGGGCCTATGATATGTTGAAACTTCTTGCAAGCAAAAGAGGAGGCTTACAAGCCAATAAATAACCAAAACGACGGTCGACCAAGCAAGAAACACCAGACTACAGTAGGGTGGTGGTGTATAACAGCTAGGATGGGTGAATAATAAATTAAGAGGGGTTTATAAAAAAGGGGATTTATGGGAGAACTTACAACCAAAAAGAACATTAAAGAAAGACTTTTAAACCTTATAAGTTGGTTTAAATTTGGATAAAGGAGAAAAAACTAATTATATAGGGGTACATAAAACTAAATATTGTCAGCACATACAAATATAAGTAGAAGGCCTTATACTATTAGCTCATGTAGAAAAGCAACTAACATATAAATGACAGTTTTCAATTATCAATAAAGACATGAAAATTGAAGATAAATAATTTATCCATGGATCTAGAACATCTCTAGATAATCGTAGACTCTAAGATAATAGAAAATCCTATCTTGGTTATCATCCATATAATTAGAAAAATGTTTATCCGTATAATCCTAGAGATAATAGAAAATCATCTCTTAGTTATCATCCAAATGTATAAACAAGTCCAGAAGGGGGGTACAATTAACATGAGAGAAAAAGGAAAATTTTTCCTTGGGCTAATTACCCAATATTGGGGATTTTTATTAGGAAATAATAAAGTATAAGGTGGAAAAATAAAAAGAGGGGGGATTGTTTATTAAGAACGTATGTGCATACTTTTTATTAAAAAAATAATAAAAAAATATTATATACATATATATATATATTTCATAAGAGTGATGGAGAAGGGGAGGAGGGGGAATTTTTAATTAATAATAACACATTATTTTCCAACAATAGTTCCAACTGGGTTAGTTTGTGTGTGTTTTAGCCCCCGGGTGTACATAATTATAAAGAGAAAGGGGATGCATGTGTTTGTGTAAGAAATTGCATCATGAAAAGGGTTGGTTATTATGTGCCTGTGTAAGTATGTGTGTGTGTGGGGGGGGGGGTTGTGAATGAGTAGATGGGTGTGTGTGTGTGTGTGTGTGTGAACACACAATGGGCAGTGTGAAACGGGAAGGCTCCTCTCGCTGGTGCTTCCTAGAGTCATTGTTGCTCAACGTTCCTCTTTTATTCTCCTCCAAGTTCTTCTGCTCCTTTGAGTCCAAGCCATGCTCCTTTGAGTCCAAACCATGCAAGTTAAGCGTCTAGCTAAAGCAAGCCACACTAGCATATGTAAGTTGCATTTTGTAGTCAGCATCTCATATGATTTAGCAACAAATCATATGTAGATGAGTCTGCCTCGAAGTACTAATGCTCTCAAAAATGACCACGACGTTGCATGACCTGCAACTTAAAGCAAGAAGATGACTTGGAGCATCTGAATAGCACTGGTTCTCCTCATACAAGGTCTCTATAGGTTGCATAGGAGCCTTGAGCTCTCTCGTAAATCCTTTTGCATTAAATCTTGGATCCATGGATCGCAAATCACACTCAAATCTCGAAAGATATCTTAAACACAGAGGCTCACGAAGGCAGTAGAAGGTATGGTGTTCGCTATTTATGAGATGGCAAAGGCTACAATTCAGAGAGTCCATGACGATCGAAGGCCTTTCAACTTGAAAGGGAACTACCATGGTCTCTTGATCTATTATATCCAACACTTTATGCAAGTAGCTCGATTGTGTGAGCTTTTCCTGGAGCATCGAATTATAAATAGTAGGTTTTGATCGTATTAAACACAGTTAATAGGCAAAGATGAAAGGGAACCCGAATGGGAGAAGGCCATAATAACCTGGTGTTCATTCAAGCTCATGAGTTGGATTGAAGCAAGTCTCATTCATGTAGTTTGCCATTTACTCCACACCACAGTTTGTCTTGAGCCCTATGCGAGAAGATATCGGTTCATCTTAACATTCCACCCTCACGGTGTGGCTGTAGTCCCGCATTGTGGAGAGGTGGTTGGCGGTAAGGAAGAAGGAGGTAGGAGAGAAGTGAAAGAGGTTGGAGGCATTGAGGAGGCGAGGTTCAGATGGAGCAAGAGAGTGTGATGGATATAGCCGATTCCAGCTGTTGAGAGTTCACGCTCAACATCATGTGATCATGTGTGCATAGCACCATCATGTGATCATATGTGCATAGCACTAACCTTATAGAGTGCTATAAAGGAAAGGGTTAGATCCCCTAACCCTAATCCTAAAAGGGTTTGTATATATTCTATTTTTTCAACTAAATCTAGTGTACATGTAGTCATTTGTGGTGTGCTCTCTAGCTGTGCCCTCTCTCCTCATCTCCACTCTTCTCCTCTCCCCTCTTCATATTTTGTCATGGTATCAGAGCTTCCTTGTCTTCCGCTGAGACATTGTGATCCTTGAGAGTGTGAGAGAGATTGTGAGATTGAGAGTTCTCTTGAGTGATTGTGAGATTTTTTCCCTTCACTTCCGTTGAGAGAATTTCCGTCCATTTGAGAGAAATTTCCGTCCATGAGAGATTGAGAGATTTCCGTTAATCTCCTTCCATTCGATTCATTGTTTCTTGAGACATTCTTATTGTGAGAGAGAGAGATCTCTTCTTTTTGAGTGAGAGAGGATTTCCGTTAAGAGTTCCTTGACAGATTTCATGCTTCAAATATTTCCGTTGAGAGGCAAGCGACCTTGCTCATGTTATAGCAATTCTCCGTGACACTCTTCACTTTCCTGTTTTCCTTCACTGCCGCAGCAACCACATTGAGGAGCTCGGATTCAATAGTGGAAAACATAACTTTGGAAGCTTTGTATGGCATTCTATCTACCCATACTCCTTCAACATAGCCTTAGCTCACAAGGCGGTTTCTCAGCAAGCCTTGTAACAGTCTCCAACGAGCCACAAAGGCTTCTCTGCAGCGCCCATTGACGCACCAGTCTACAACGACCTACAGCACCTCACAAAGGCCAGGTAGAAGCTCCTACCTACGACGACCAACGATGGCTCTAGCTCCTGTGCCTCATCAGATGATGTTGCAGGTAGACGTATCGAAAGCTTCTTTGGGCCTATTTCGACCCCAGCCAATTTGAAGCTTTCCTCTACATCCGTCGTGGTTTCTTGCCCGGTTTTTTCGTAGGGTTCAAATCCATCGGTACTGCATACCGAATACTTGTCCGCCTCCACTGCAGCAGGAGACTTGTTTTTTTTTTGTCTGTGCAGAAGCTCGCCGATCCAGTGTTCGACTGGCCAAATACCGCACACGAGTTTCTCGTGGAGGTTGCCATTTGGCCATCTCTCATCCCGAGCCTAACCTCTTCAAGAAGAGTTCTTCCATCACCTAGTCCCCTCCTCCTTCCTGCTATGTTCCACCAAAGAGGTGGAAATCTTGTCTTCTGGGAAAGGGATTCATAACCTGAGAGACAACAAGACGGCTCCTCGCACCAACGACAGTCGATCCAGCTCCATAACCAGCTGCAGAGCGACCCAAACGGCAACGCTTCCATTGCAAAAGAGCGTCCAAGCCTCTCTTGCATTGCGGGCTCATAGCATGACTTCCGAATGACCGAAGCTCCAAAGCCCAGCATCGAGCGCCATCTCCGATCGACGGGTCTCCTCCAAACAGTAAGCCTACCTTCCAACGCGGGCGCGATCGCAAGAAGCTTCATGCAAAGGCTTCCTCCACCAGCCGCTCTTCTACTAAAACGAGCCGCCTCTCCAAACGACTCAGTAAAGTCTGCATCAACACCTACGACGAGCCGCGCTCTCCAATGAACTCCATCGACGGAGAAGACGACGGAATCTCCAAGATTCCGTCAAAATCTTGGATAGATTCCAATGCCTCGCGTTTCGACACGTGGCAGATAGAGTTTTGCCACGTGGCAACCTTACCTCCAATTGCCACATCATCATCTTATCCTATTTGCCACATCATCCAGCTGACACGTGGTAGTTGACTGCCACGTTAGCAGCCCACGTCAGCATTGCCACGTAGACAGACACGTCACCTGTGCCACATCATCAGTGACATGTCACCAGGCCACATCATTAGTGCCACATCACCAGGCCACGTCATTAGGCCATGTCATCAGTGCCACATCACCAAGCCACATCACCAGGCCACATCATCAGTGCCACATCACTAGGCCATGTCATCAGTGCCACGTCACTAGGCCACATCATCAGGCCACGTCATCAGTGCCACCTCAGCACTGCCACCTCAGCAGTCCAGTCAGCACTGACCCTCTGCAGGCACAGTCCCTTGCCAGGCACACTGTGCACACACTGCATGTGCACACTCCTGCCACCTCAGCACAGAGCTTCATTGGCACACCTCTTTCTAAGCACAGTGGCACATCATCACTGCATGTGACTCACAGTGACACATCATCATTGAGCACCATTTGCACTCCTTTTGCCCCTCCACCTAGATCAAGTCGTATCTCTTGATCTAGGAAGAATTTGAGGGTGCTCCAAAAAGGAAAGTCGCTTGGTTTTTCGTGCTCTATGCGCTCGTTCCATCACACGCACATTTCGGCGCAAGTTACACTCACATTTGTGCCTCGCCGACAAAACCACTTCCTTCACGCACATTTGCCTCTACATCAACGCATCTGACCCAGCACGTAAAAAGAACAAAAGAAAAGCAATTATTTGCTGCTCTTTCATCGATCGACGGTTGGTTTAGATCTAGATCAGAGTAGACTAGATCGTCATAGAGGGGACGCTTTGAATTCCCCAAGTTGCCAATCTAAGCCATGCCCGAAATTCCCGACTAGTACCTACTCGGAGTCAGTCCATACGCTCACATCCGATTTCACATCATTACATTACCTGAAACCTTACGTTCATCAGTTCAGTGAGCAGATTTCAGAGTACAGAGCATTGCAGATTGATTCAGTGGGCAGATAGCACTTGATTTCACACACACATGCCACCATTGTAAAGCCTATTTGGCTATCTCATGGCATCGTGCACATCATTTTTTTAGCCTTGTAAAGCCTCTTGGCTATTCCCGGCATCATTGCCACAAGCCTTGTAACACAGATCAGATCTTATATACTGCAGTTCTATCTTCACCGACGGTACAGAGATTTCACTTGGCATCTTTAGTGTATTTGTAGTTGATTCATACAGAGTTTTTCAGGACACGAGTACATTGTTTACACCATGTCGACTAGCAACCTCAATCTGGAGGCATCTGCTAAGTTAGACAACTCCAATCACGGTACATGGAAATACCGAATGGAGACCATTCTTGTGCTTCAGGACAAATGGGAGTATGTCGATGGATCTATACCTAGACCATTGGCCGATCCAGCCACCAGTAGCTCTACTCCATCTGTTGTCACAGCACCAGCAACGGGATCTACATCGGGATCTACATCTATACAAACAGTTTCCGCACCAGTAGCAGATCCTGCCATTGCCCGAGCTCAAGCAAAATGGGATAAGAAAGACAAGTATGCCTATCACCTGATCAAGCAGAATGTGCAAGATGTCATGCTAGGACAGCTCAACACAGTTAAGACATCAAAAGAAGCATGGGATATGTTCGCAGCTCTCTACGAGTCCAAGAACACATCTAGGATTCTCACCCTGAGAAACCAGATCAACCAGAGTTTCCGCAATAGCAATGAAACCGGTCATGCTTATGTACTCCGCATCAAAGACTACAACAATCAACTTGCAGCAGCAGGAGAGACTATGAATCCCGCAGAAATGGTTCAAGTAATCCTGAATGGACTAGGAGAAGGATATGAGAATCTAGTCCAGAGTATTGCCATCCAACGGCAAATTCCAACATTGGAAGAACTTCAGTCAGTTCTACTTGGTGAAGAACTCAGGACTCAGGCCATTCAAGCACATAAAGGTCATTCTAATGATCAGGCATTCACAGCTTCAGACAGAAGCAGAGGCAAAGGCAGAAACAGAGGTAGATCATATCAGAAAAGTGGTCATCATCAACAAAGTCAGAATCAGCATCAGCATCAGCATCATCCTCAGCAACATCAAAATCAGCAAAGAGGAAATCATTCCAACTGAGGAAGATTCCAAGGACGAGGGAATGCATCCACCAATGTGTCAAACATCCAGTGCAACTACTGTCACAAGTTTGGACACTATGAAAGAGATTGCCGCAAGAAGCAGTATGACCAAGGCGGTCAATCCAGTAGTAATCGAGAGGGAATTCCCGAGGAAGAGGAAATCATCGTGGTGGACATTCTAGTCACAGTCATTTTGCAAATGAACATGGAAATATGTTTCTTGCAAGTGAGCAATTGCATCAGACTGATACAATGCATCTAGACACTGATTTCAATCCCAAAGAGGATTTCAGCTATCAAGTCGACCAAGTGGAATAGGATCCTTGGTACATCGACAGCGGTGCATCATCTCATATGACAAATCACCAGGAATGGTTCACAGAAATGAAGCCATTAGAAGGTTAAAAGAATGTCATCTACACAGCAGACAATACACCGAATCCGGTTCAAGGGACAGGTGTTATCCCTATGAACAATTTCACTGGTACAAAAGGATTAGTCAAAGATGTGCTCTATGTTCCGAAGCTCAGCAAGAACCTTTTGTCAGTAAGTCAAATGACGGAACACAACTACAAAGTCATCTTCGACGGTGATGAATGCACTATCAGAGACAAATCCAAAAGAGGTCAGCTAGTAGCAAAAGGTGTCAAGGAAGGACGCTTATGCAGGATGCTAGCTACAGTACCAGATAAGCATGCCATGTCAGCTCAAATGCAATAGATGCCACTATCTGCAAAATGGCACAAGAGATATGGTCATGTCAACTTCAAGTACTTGTTAGATCTCTGGAATCAAAATATGGCAATTGGAATTCCAAAGCTATAGTTTCTTGGAAAAGTTTGTGAAGCATGCTGCTTCGGCAAACAAAAGCGAACCAACTTTGTCAGAAGTACCTCTCGTGCACGAGGTATTCTTGATTTGATTCATACAGATGTATGGGGTTATGCCCAGACCTGCAGCATCAATGGTTCACTTTATTACTTGACCTTCATCGACGACTACAGCAGATATTGTTGGGTCTACTTTCTGAAAGAGAAATCTGAAGTGTTTGCCAGATTTCAAGAATTCAAAGCCATGGTAGAAAACCAGACAGGCAGAAAGATCAAGGTCATGAGATCAGACAGAGGAGGTGAATACATGTCTTCAGCATTCATGAACTTTTGCAAAAATCACGGCATTCGAAGACAATTCACATGTGCAGGTACTCCTCAGCAAAATGCAAGAGCTGAAAGGAAGAATGGGACTTTAGCAGACAGTGCTAGAGCAATGCTTAGTGAAAATCATCTTCCGAATCAGTATTGGGCAGAAGCAATAGCTACAGCTAACTATTGCTTAATCGGCTTCCTACCGAACCGATACAAGGTATGACTCCTTATGAAGCATTCACTGGACACAAGCCACGCATTGGGCATCTCCGCATATTTGGTTGCATAGCATATGCCCACATACATGATGATCATCGCAGGAAATTGGATGCAAAGTCCCACAAATGCATCATGGTTGGCTACAGTGAAGAAAGCAAAGCATACAAATTGTATGATCCCATCAACCGCAAAGTCATTATCTCCAGAGATGTAATCTTCGATGAGGAATCAGAATGGAAAACCTCACCTACACAGGAGATAGAAGCATCGACTTCACAGTCATCTACAGAACAGGTTGATGAAGAAGAGCAAGAATTGCCAGCAACACCCCAAGCAGCGCCACAGCAGCTCAGACGGTCTACTAGGGAAAGCAGACCACCAGCCAGATTGACATATGCTCAGAAAGGCAAAGCAATTCAGGTGGAAACCACCAACTATGCTCTTATGACTACCATCATGGCTACAGAAGAGCCAGTGTACTTCGAAGACGCAGTAGACAAGCCAGAATGGCAAACTGCTATGAATGAAGAAATGGATGCTTTGTATAAAAATAACACTTGGGAATTATGCGACCTTCCACCAGGAAAGAAGGCCATAGCCAACAAATGGGTATACAAAGTGAAGTACAATCCAAATGGCAGTATTCAGAGATACAAAGCCAGATTAGTTGCAAAAGGATTTGCACAACAATATGGCCAAGATTATGATGAGACTTATGCTCCAATAGCAAAGATGGATTCCATATGGTTCTTGATATCACTAGTGACACTCAGTAAATGGAATGTGTATCAGCTCGATGTCAAGAATGCATTTCTCAATGGTTATCTAGACGAGGAAGTCTACATGCAACAACCCGCAGGTTATGTTGAACCAGGAAAGGAGAACAAGGTTTGCCATCTCAAGAAAAGTCTCTACGGCTTAAAGCAAGCACCCAGAAGTTGGTACAGTAGAATTGATAAGTATTTTGCTGATCTGGGATACGTGAAGTCCAATGCAGATCATACTCTCTACTACAAAGTTCAAGGGGACGACATCACTATTGCACTTTTGTACGTAGATGATCTGATTGTGACAGGAAGCAAGGATAGCTTCATCAGAAAACTAAAACAAGACTTATCTGCAGAGTTCGACATGAAAGATCTTGGACTTATGCACTATTGTCTTGGAATTGAGTTCTAGAGAGATTCAGATAGCACATTCATGAGTCAGCTCAAGTATGTTGACAGTCTCCTGAAAAAGTTTCATATGGCAGATTGCAAGATTGCAGCCACTCCCATGGAACAGAGTTTGAAACTTACTAAAGATTCAGAAAAGCCTACAGTCAATGACAGATACTACAGGCAACTCATTGGATCTCTTATATATCTGACAATCACACGGCCACATATTTGTTATGCAGTAAGCTCACTAGCACAGTTTATGGCAAATCCAAAACAGTCTCACTGGAATGCAGCCAAAAGAGTCTTGAGATACATCAGAGATACAAGACAGTTTGGGATAGAATACAGAGGAAGTCATCCACGGTTGCATGGATAGTGTGACAGTGACTATGTTGGAGATCATGAGACTAGGAGATCGACACAGGGATATGCATTTTTCCTTGGTCAAGGTGCTATATCATGGTTGTCAAACAAACAGCCAACTGTTTCTTTGTCTTCGACTGAAGCAGAATATAGAGCACTCACTACAGGTGCATGTGAGGCTATATGGCTCAGAAGACCATTGTCAGAAACAGATTACTTTGATGAGTCAAAGCCAACAACAATATACTGTGATAATCAATCAGCTCAAGCATTGGCCAAAAATCCAGTATATCACTCCAGAACAAAGCACATTGATGTCAGAGAGCACTTCATCAGAGAAAGAGTGTTACTTGGTGACATCACACTGCAGCATTGTGATAGCAAAGAAAATGTTGCAGACATCTTTACCAAACCACTCGGTAAAGAGCTATTCGAGAAACACCGACTAGCTCTTGGTTTGATGCAGAGGAAGGACATTCCCATTAAAGGGGTGTGATGGAATGTAATGCTCAGTCCTTCTTCGATTCCCCAGAATCATCATCTTGAGGGAAGGCCTACTTCATGATGTTGATCTTGAGGGAAGGTGTTGAGAGTTCACGCTCAACATCATGTGATCATGTGTGCATAGCACCATCATGTGATCATATGTGCATAGCACTAACCTTATAGAGTGCTATAAAGGAAAGGGTTAGATCCCCTAACCCTAACCCTAAAAGGGTTTGTATATATTCTATTTTTTCAACTAAATCTAGTGTATAGTTAGTCATTTGTGGTGTGCTCTCTAGCTGTGCCCTCTCTCCTCATCTCCACTCTTCTCCTCTCCCCTCTTCATATTTTGTCACCAGCTTGTACACACTAGAGTTAATCCCAGCCTCCACATGAATTTCCCCACCGTGTACTTCCCATCATGTAGTATTCATGTTTGCACAGGTACCATTGAACTACCCATATCTAAGATAGATATAATGTAATTATCTATCCTTACACATAGGATTCCCTCAAAAAAATTATGTATTCCTCATGAATTTAGAAGCTAGGAACTTCCTCATGTATATGGTCACGAAAGGGGTGAAGGCATGGTCCTCAAGGTATGCCTTCTATTACTAATCATTTAAAATTGTAAGAAGTGGACAAGGGGGCCCTTAGGGGTAAGCTCATATACTTCCATAGTGGAAAAGGTCTTCCCTATATATTCTTAGGGGCGAGGCCACCAAAGGTAAGTCCTATAAACTCTAGTCCAATTATCATAAATATAAGAAAGATTTAGACTTTTATACTCTCCATTGTAATTGGAGTTTTTATTGCCTCTCAAATGGTCAAATCTATCATGTACCCTTCATACTTTTACGGCTTCTAGATTACTACAATCCCCTCACATTTTAGAAAATCTCAAGGGTCCATACCTCAAAATTCATCAATTAAAGGAGGGTGAAGGTGATACATGGTGCTTTCGACCCATAGGCTAACACATAGAAAATCTCCTAAGCTCCAAGTACTGATCCAAAACTTTTCCAACACGATTAAACCCCAATCACAAGTCCAAGTTCTTTATGTGGGGGATGATGCCAATAATATACCCCAAATTCTTCCTCTAAAGTGTTCTCACGCATAGACTTTACACAAGTCCCCTCGAGGGGATCAGTATGCATTCTTAAAATCACAAGGGACCCCAAGGGGAAGTGTGTGTGTGTGTGTGTGTGTGTGTGTACGTGTGTGTGAGTCTAAATGTGATAGTGTCAAAAATGTGTGTGTGTGTGTCTGTGTGTGAAAATGAGATAATTATTAAGCAAGATTAATGTGTGTGTGTGGCCCACCCCAACCCAGAGGTAAGACCTCAATATCTCATGCTAGTCTATCTACCACTATAAAGTACATCTCATTACCATCATATTTATAGATGGTTCACTTCTAGCAATTGTTTGCAGTGGGGCTTTCAAGGAATAGTATAAGGTAAATAAACACATGAAAGAAAATAGTTACTTAAATGAAGGATGCCACTAAATTTTTAACAAAGGATCCCCATATAATCTGTTTTCATATTGTTCTTTCTTCTTTCAAATGTCGACAAGACCCAAAATTTTTAGTTAAGGGTCTCCAAGGGGATCACAAAGAGTGTATAGATTGGGCATAATAATATTGTTATAATGAATGCTACACAAAGGCTAGCAGGCACCAAGTGTGTGCAAGGGTCATCAAATATTGTTCCACCCAAAGACTACAAGGGACCCCAAGGGGATGAGTGTGTGTGTGTGAGTTCACATCCAATTGTGGGGAGGTAACCTACACCCACCACTATTTAAGCTCACTATGATTGGATGCATCATTCAATAAAATCAAGGAGAAGAATGGTCACTGATGCTCTGTGTCTTGCACTCGACATCCCATTTCCCCATCTCACCAAACTTATAGCAATCCATCTTGATTTGCAATTTGCACAGGAAGCTTTTGACATGTTCCAACAACTAACTTTGCATAGGAAGCTTTTGACACGTTGCAACAACTAACTTTGTAGGAAACGAAAGAGGTGGAATCCAAGATCATGGTGAACGTCCCATCTAAATGGAAGATGCCTAGCAAAGATAAGGAGACATCTGGCTCCAAAGAAGGTGAAGAATATAGAGAAGTTGAAAGCAATTGATATACAACACCCTTAAGAACAAATCTGCCCACCAATGGCATCAATAGAATGTTTAGAATGAATGGGGTTGATAGTCTTCAAGAAACCCATGGAAGTATGTATTTTATTGCACCAGAGGGAGGCGATCGACACATACAAGGGTGGGAAATTAGTGAAAGTGGCAAGCAAGTGAATCTGGGTGAATGATGCAACAGTGGTAGCCATGTTAAGCTCACCCACTAAGAAGATGACTTAGCAAGAGCCGAGTTTGATGAGTCATTAGGAGCTTGGCTACAAGGCCAAGGATACATAACAAGCAAGGCCATGGAGGTGGATGCAAACAAACACTTTTAGATTAAAAACTAGTTGTAGATATTAGACATGTGTTCTAAGGCAGTTGGTCCACAAGGCGATCAAGGCTATCAAGGCATCCATGGGAACAAAAGTGAATTGGGCAAAACTCCTCACGACTAATATAAATGACCACGTTTTGGCAAGTAAAGGGTGTGTTGAGTTGGGCAAAGCTCCTCATGACTAATATAAATGACCACATTTTGGCAAGTAAAGGGTGTGATGAGTTGGGGCACACCTATACATGTTTGCAAGAGAAAACAAAAAGGCCAAAGTGGAGCATACACCTGCAATCATGGATCTTTGGATGATTCGTTTGATGAGCCACCCCAAAAGCCTTTAGAGTCCAAGCCCATGTAGGAAGTAGTAATGCATCCAACTTCAATCTCAGAAACATTTACAAAATCTACACTGATCAGGAAAATATTGAAGAGATAAATGATGGACAGGTGCAAGAAGAGTAACTGGAACCAAACATCCATTCAAGAAACTGAATAAGAAGGAGCAGGGGCTTACATGATGGTTACCCACAACCAAATATGTGAATGTTAATCTTGTGTCAAAAAGGACATAAGCATCAAAAAATTGTGTAAACTATGTGTGTACAGTAGTTGCAAATCTCCACTTTTAATTACATTTAGAGAATAGTAGAAAGATCTAATAGAATAGGCATAGTAAAAAATCCTCTAGGAAAGATATGGGCATACTTGTAAAATCTAATTCTAGAAAGAAAAAGACTAGGTATAGTGAGAAAAAAGCAGTTACAAGGCCGACAGGAACAAACTCTCAAAATGACTCTTAGGAATAATCCGTCAAAATTCTCTCTGGTGAATCCTATGTATGGTTCCTACATGGAGAGAGAGAAAGTCACACGAATCCTACATGTGATTCCTATATGTAGACAGAGAGATTCACATATAGAAATTCAAGTGAATCCTACATGATGACAGAGAAAGTCTTAAGATTCTTACATGCAAAGAGAGAAAGTCATATCATTCATGCATGCAAGTCCTACATAGGATCCCTACATGTAGAAAGAGAGAGAGAGAGAGAGAGAGAGAGAGAGAGAGAGAGAGAGAGAGAGTCCTACAATTCCTAATGTAAAGAGAGAGATCTCAAAACCCTGGGCCACCTTTCTAAACTTGAAATCCTTCGTGCTCTTAGAACTCCTAATGGAGGTGAAGACTTTCATTTTCCCATCTGTGATCATGATTTTTTCTTTCATACAAGTGTGTACAACCTACAATTTTCACACTTGAGCCTATGTGAGCTCCTAATGGAGGTAAAGACCTTCATTCCTCCAGCCGTGAGGACGAATGTTTCTTTCATACAAGTGTGCACAACCTATAATTTTCACACTTGAGCCTACATATCCTACAAGACCATGACCCAAGGTCCTAAGCTACACACCAATGACACCGATTATATATGTAGGTATAAAAAGCATCAAAACCTTTAAATGATGAAATAGTGGCAACATTTTGGAGTGCTTCCACAAGGGTCGAGCGTAGGTCTGTCGCATGATAAGCATGGATATTCACCATGATAGTACAATGACATGGATTATATATGTAGGTGACAAACAACCTCAGAACCTTTAAATGACAAACTAGTGGCAATAATGGATCACCTTCAAAGGAGAAGGGTTACCACGAATCACTTGAATTAAATCTCAATAGGGCTATCGCATAGGAACTCAAGCATTATAGCAATGAATACTTCCAAATGCTTTCTAGCCCCTCGACATCATGGAGTTTGGTTTATAAGAAGCAAAGGTGATCTATAGAGGCTAGGGGCCACATGTACCACATTAGAGGTAGTAGGAGCCTAATGGCAAAATGAAAAAGCACAAGAGGCCACATCAAAAAAAAAGGACAAAGTAATCAAGGAGAACATTGAAACAAAGGCATGAGTAGAGGTATTGGAGACATGAGCAAACTGTGCATAAGAGACAAAGTGCTAGTCTCCAAATCCTAACTCAAGTTCTCAAATGAGGCCTAAGAGATTTTTGAGGGCATTCATAATAGAGGGACAAGCTAAATATTAAAGTAGAGGAGCTACTACAACTCTAAGCCAAGCCATCCAATCCCTCCAAATTTGATGCCCTATAGAAAGATGAATAGGGGTGCATATTCAACATTTGGGGGTTTGACAAACAAAACCTTGGAAATAATAACCTTATTATCAAGAACTACGCTGGCCTAACAGACCCCAACAACCCTTAAAAGACATGAGGAGGGGCCAATGTCTTCCTACATCCAGGACCAAGTGAATGAAGTCTTGAAGGAGTAAAGATGCATAGCAAATCAATGAGCATAAGGGGTGACTCAGGTGGTTGACATCACAAAAGATGAGCCCAAAGTTGCGGCCAAGCCAAGTCTCTGATAATCTATGCCTTGCATGATGCAACAAACCCTACTGGTGGCTACATATTTGTTAAAGCTAGTTGGAGATCTAATGGAGAGAGTTTGTGTCTTCTGCTCCCCTGAGAGTACCCATGAATATAAAGAAATTGTCTCATAGAGCTATCGTGTTCGGTATCCAAAAGGTAAAGATCTGGGTGATGGTAGCATAACACTAACCTATGCTCCTAGAGACCATTGCTAACATGGAATGCCATACATTGAGAAAGAGTGAATCACCTACTACAAGTTGGCAAAATAAGATGTATCGAGCCATCAAGTTCTTAGCCACACAAATCATGGAATTGACGAATCATTACACAAACCTACCAATCCCAAGTAGAACAAGAAAAAAAGGTGGTGAATCGTGGCCTGACAAAAGCAATGATAAAAGCCACATGTATAATGGGCTTGTTGAATGCCTACACAAACCCGCCAATCCCAAGGTAGAACAAGAACAAAAGGTGGCGAATCATGACCTAGCAAAAATGTGGAAAATCATGACCCAACAAAAGTAGAGATTGAAGCTATGAGGACATGGCTCAATCAACAATTGGGGACTATGTTGACCCCCTAGACTAAGGGGATCCATGACAAAGCAAAGGCCAAGGCAAAAGAAATGAAGGGCAAAGCAAGCCATGGATCAAAGTTCAAATCCTCTCGACCAAATTGCAATGAAGCCATGAAGGTGACACATTGAGTGAAAGGAGGGCACATCAAAGTCTTGAAGGAATGCTACCCATATTCTCAATGAGAATTCCCATTGAAGTCTCAAGAGGAATCTTCGAGGGTGGTTGGGGCTTCGTTTGAGGCAAAACGCTTGACGTGGAGTACATACCAATCGCACTTGCGCATGTGCACACACACATGCATGGACATACGCACTCACACACACATGCGTGCACATACACACACACATAGAGAGAGAGAGAGAGAGAGAGAGAGAGAGAGAGAGAGAGAGAGAGAGAGAGAGAGAGAAGTGTCAACCTCTCCCATGATAGACCACATGGAGTAGAGGTGCCCTATCACTAGCAGACATGATGATGAGCACATGAAGTGTATAATGTTCGCCACATGTAGGTGTGAATATTTGTTGAAGGTGAAGCTAGAATAAGACATGCATTGATAGATCCACATGCAGCCATTTTATACATTGTGTAAGCTAATAATAATAGGAGTATTCATGATGATGGATTGATGACTACTTCCCACATCCCATGTCTTACTTGATGGTGGGGTTGCTACACTCCGTAAGTCCCATGGAGATAATTGTTTTGCTCATCTTTTGCCACTAAGGACTTATCTAGATGAATATATGGCACTAGAGAACTAGGTTGTATATGGGGCAATCATCTATTTATTCATGGGTTGATTTTTGAGTAAGGTTGAGGTGCACGTTGTTTGACTTAGAACATCCAAAAGTAACTTTATTTATGGCAAGGCAACCGAGGCAATGACATACATGTGATGACAGGACTTGGTCTCATGCGAAGCAAGAGTTGTCACATCGATGGAGTTGTAGATGGAAACATTTGTGATTGAGAATAGAACATGGCAACACAATGTGAGGTAGTGAGGTAGGGAGAGTGACTAGGGTCTATGTCCCAAAGTAAATTGACATTGGCCCATGGGGCAATGTTACCAAGGTGAGGAAGTGATATATGCTATAAAGGGAAATGGTGCATTTTTAATCTAAAATAAAGGTCACATGCAAAAGGCTAGATTGCTTCTTTAATTCGTCTTTTTTAGAAGTTCTTTCATAAAGGTATGTAATTGAACTACTCTTATAGTTTCCATATCTAATGAAACATATGTTTCACTTAGCCCTTGCCACTTTGAGGATTGACAACAATATGATTTAGCTCGTGGATTGTTGGTTTCTCTTAGAACTTGAGCCCAACCTCGAACCATAACTAATTGCAATGAGTTTATTGCTGAATTTGTGGATGAGTTGGTTTAGGGTGGGTCCCCTCATGCATATGGTCACCATACATATGGTGCATGTATTGCTTTGATGGAGGGTTGCAAGGGAGTGAAATTGTTTAGCATCTAAGTCAAGGCTAGTTTCAGGTCAAGTTAATATGTGAGGTTGGCAATTTGATCCATCTACTATGATAGAGAGAGAGAGAAAGAGAGAGAGAGAGAGAGAGAGAGAGAGAGAGAGAGAGAGGCGCACTGAAAGTAGAGACAATAGCTTTAGCTAATAAAGAGTTTTTCGAAAAGAATTCACTTAATATCTTGGATAGGTGTCTAATTTTTGTCAATAAACCCAGACCTAATAGACAGAATACGTACCTAACAGAAACTTTTCCAAAAGTGTATGAGTGTAGTAAGTGGGGTCAAACCATCGGCCTGCGGATTGATTGGCCTGCTCTCCGCCAATGAAAGTTCTTGCCAGTGTTTCACGGGTTTCGCGACCATCTACTTGTTGTGCACAAGAAAATGAGTTGGCAAGGGTGAGTCACTCGAATAGAGTGTTTGACACCATTAAACCAATCACGAGTGGATTCAAACTTGGGCCCCCCAAGTTGCGGTTTGATAGTGTTATTTGTTTGATCGATGAAAGGCTTGTATTTGTGTGGCTAGATGACCTTTTCCCATACACAATTTTGCGGATAGGCAAGCCCTGTGGAATGAACGTCCCCCTTCATTGGAGCCATCTTAGAGCTTCGGTCTTGTTGGTTGTGTGGGAACTTAAAAACAAGTTAGTCTTTCAAAATAAGACACAGTTGGGTGTAGAGAGGTTGCGGTTGTGTCCCTAGTGAAACTGAAGTTGAGCGATCTTAGCCTAGCAATTAGGAACAAGGATCCTCTGGTAAGTCGATGTCTCCTCGAGGTTCGAGTCGGAGTCGATGTGGGTTAAGGGTAGCGTTTTCCTCAGAGTTGCTTAGAGCGTAGGGCCTTGGGCTTCTTGTGCCGCCAACTTTTGTGTTGGCTGGGCTGACCACCCCTTAAAAAAAAAAGAAAAGAAAAGAAAAGAAAAGAAAAGGGAGAATAGTCGGCCAGGTTCGGAACCAAGGCTGGAGGTTCGGGAAGGCCAGGGCGGAGGCTTGGGGGACGAATTTGAGAGGAGACGAGGTTCGGGAAGGGGGAGACGAAGCACGAGGCGGAGGTTCGGGGAGTCGTCGTTTTCATCCGAGCCTAATTTATTTCTATAAGGCCTTTTTGTATTCTATTCTTGTTCATTTTCTGATGATGAACAGGTGCTGCCAGTAAAAGCTTTCAATCAGCCTTTTTGTTGTCCATTTCCATCTTCTGCCACCCCGCCATCTCCTCTTTTTTTTTCACGTTCCTCGCCTTTCCATCTTCTTCATCTACCTTTTCCATCCTCCATCTCCTTCCTGCTCCACAAATTTGCTCCCTGTTCCTTCCCCTTTGCCTTCATTTTGTGCCTTCTTTTGCTTCACCAAGATCGGTGCTCGCGCGTCTCCAAGACGAGCTCTCGGATGCGCTTTCGCCAATGTCCCTCCCCCCCCCCTCGCAGCTCGCCGAGGAATGCCACGTCGCACTCGCGGCAGCGCTCTGTGTAACGATGACTGGACGCCTGCAAGCCCCGCAGCAGTTCCCGTCGCGTTTGAAGGCTCGGTGAGTTGAAAGCTGTGCGATTCTCCAGCTGAGAAATGGAAGTGTAACAGCAACAAAACCGAAAGAAGGCTAGCCATTTAGCTAGGCAGCATTTCTAAGAAACGGGTTGTTAAAACTGCCGGCCTTTTCTTGGGAAAAAAAAAACTGCAGTTGCAATGCACAAGAGATCTAAGGCGACGGAACGTGCACTTATAACTACTTACGTAATGAACGTCAACACCCCGAAATTATATGATTGTTGGAATTCCCGTGGAGATCTGCCGACGTCTTAAATGAGACCTATACGAGGTTTATTGAGAGGGAGTGCGTTAAGATCTGGGCCGCGATCAAAACTAGTTCTTGACCATGGTTCCGATAGTGAAATAAATCAATTCGGCATTGGTTTAATGCCCCTATTGTTAGTAGATACTGCGAGTTCTGTGACGCTCTCGAGTGCGTGGCTGCCTGTGTAGAAAATCTGGTGGGCATATTACTCCTCTTTCAAAGAAGTACAGAAACAACACATAAATTGGTTTTGGAGCTAAAGTCACTGATCAGGACAGCATCTAATGTCATTACGAACGATTTTCAAGAATATTCAACTAGCGCACCCTCTACAAGTTAGTGTGAAAGAGAACGGGGGCCACGGCTCAATCCAGTGACTCAAAGTCCACGGTCTTGAAGTATTGCTTGCTGTGTCTAATACCTGCCATGATCTTTGGGAATAAATTTGACAGATCTGTTCTGCTTTTAGTTCAGTTTGTAACTGTGCTAACAACTATTCATAGAAGAGGCTTCCATCTTCCAGTTCTTGCTAGCACTGCTATTGGAAACGTTTGAGTTTCGCCAAGGTCCTCCTTATCGACACGAGCTGTCCCATATGGTTATTGTTGGTTGTTGCTTTTTCTGGGGCAATGCATGTTGGTTGTTGCTTTTTCTGGGGCAATGCATACCTTTGCTTTTCTGTCCACACTTTGTGCACAGCTTTTGGCTGTGGGCTCCCTTTTTAACTTTCGAGTATCTATGCAATAAAAAGGGGAAGGTTATTGCCCTGGGCAACCCCTATTGTAGCTCATGCTCATAGGTTGTCTTGTTTCATTGCTACTCCATGACAATGTTCATATTCAGCAGTATCAGGTTACTTCAGTGGTCCTCCTGTGAAGACACTGTTATCGTGCTTTGATGCAAGGAAACCAGGTTGAGGTTAACTACGCCAGGATCAAGGAACTCAGCTTTCTGCAGTTTCAAAGGCAAAATATTCAAGTGCTTTAACACAGATTTGCTGTTGTTACCATCTTATTCGCCGCCACAGGCTAGGGTTGGGTTTGCCACTACATAAACTACCCTACATTATGACTGAGTTGCATGTACTGGAGATGCTTTGGTAGCACTGCCTTCCAGTCAGAGCTATCATTACACTTTTCTTAAAAAAGTGTCCCACACCATTTTTCGTCACGTGGCCCCCTACTATTTTGGTTCTCTCTCTCACACACACTCAATCACTCACTCACTCACTCTCTCTCTCTCTATATATATATATATCGCAGAAACATCGCCAGGGTCCGTACCAGATCTCATACATTTGCGATTGAGCAGGGAGCTTGGATACACCCAGCCCAGACATGCTAGAGTTTGTACCCTTTGTGACATGCAGACAGTTGAGACGGAGGCACATGTAGCTCTACAGTGCCCCCGATATGCACATATCAGGGAGGACTACCAGCAGATACTGGGGGACTCTGCTCAGTTGACATCAGTTCTCTTCACTGCCTCTCCGGCAGCATTGGGATCTTTTGTCACTCGTCTTTTTACCTGTCGTCAGGAACTCAGACTCCTGACCCCTCTCCTTGAGGAGACTCTTTTTACATTGTATCGAGACGGGTTCCATGGGTCATTTTTGGCCCCCCAAGGACGCTAATAAATTCTACTTCTTCTTCTACTACTTCTCTCTCTGTCTCTCTCTCTCTCACGGAGTTTGCAAATCATTCGAACTTTCCTATACACGGGCTTCCATCATAGGTGTTGCAAATTAATCATTCATTCATCTTGACAATTGTTTTCCTTTGACAGAACCAATTGAAGGCAGTGCTCACGAGTACTACTTCTCTCTCTGTCTCTTTCTCTCTCACGGAGTTTGCAAATCATTCGAACTTTCCTATACACGGGCTTCCATCATAGGTGTTGCAAATTAATCATTCATTCATCTTGACAATTGTTTTCCTTTGACAGAACCAATTGAAGGCAGTGCTCACGAGTACTTGTACTCACTTGTTTATGTGGGAACACCTTCAATGAATGGCAATATCACATTGGACCATTAGTTGACTGGTCTCTCTTGAAATTTAAGAGCGTATGTTTCTCAAATGCTTGTGATGCTAAAACTGGCAATGGTTTTGTCAATGCATGTTGTTGTACACAAACTGGAAGAATCATGATGTAAATTATTTAAAATGTTCACCCCTAGGTTTAGGGCTTGTGCATGGGTTCATACAATGGCCTATACTTTCCTGTTTGTGGGCTTATGACATTGGGAGGAATGTCAAAGTATCAATGGAAAATTTTACCTTGTTCATGAGGTTAAAGACTGTTCATTTATCTTTGTAGGGTGAATTTGGGCATGTCCTTTATTCAGGGAGGTAAAAGTAACCGCTTAAGTTGACTGAACTAAACAGTGGAAGGCTCTCTAAGAGTGTAATGAGAGGGAGAGAGAGACAGCAGAGCTGATGGTCCCCAAATGTAACATGCCTCCGGCTTTTAGGTGATCGGCCTTATTCAGCTGGTATTGCTTGCACTTAATTGCATAGTTCTCTAGGTAGGATTTCATTTTTGGCCAACAAAAGTGGCTTCTCACCAAATCCAATGTATGCTTGGATGTTTGGAACTTATGACATGATATCCATATAAAGTATGGCTCCGAATGTGCACAAACTCTGTGTGTGTGTGTGTATGTGGGATGAGACACATCCATTGTGGAGGAAGGCCCTATAAAAATGGCCGACCAAGGCGTTGCGAAGTGGCTGACCCAGGGTAGTCAACCGATCCGGTCAGGCCGGTTGACCCGACCCAGGTCAGGTTGACCCGACCCAGGTCAGGTTGGCTGACCCGACCAGGGTGAGCCAACCTTGGTGGCCTGGTTAGCCCAAGCCAGCTGGCCCCAAGTCCTGCCACAGATATAGCCTTAAACAGGTCCCAAACACAGAGAAAACACGACCCTATCTAGGGCAAGCACACCCACATAGAAGCCCTCACTCATGAGATGCCCTAAATTCTAACAATAGGGCCAGCAATAGCTTGAGAGAAGAGGTCATAGGACGATTTATATTGTTTTTTGAAGTTGGCTAACCTGACCTAGGTCAGGTTGGTTGACCCAACCTTGGTCAGCCGACTGACCCGACCAGGGTTAGCCAACCTTAGTGGCCTGGTTAGCCCAAGCCAGCTGGCCCCAAGTCCTGCCACAGATATAGCGTTAAACAGGTCCCAAATACAGAGAAAACACGACCCTATCCAGGGCAGGCACACCCACATAGAAGCCCTCACTCATGAGATGTCCTAAATTCTAACAATAGGGCCAGCAATAGCTTGAGAGAAGAGGTCATAGGACGATTCATATTACAGAATTTTGTTTCTTGAAGTTGGATATGAGAGAAGAGACACTGCAGATAGAAGAGAACTTCTGCAAAAGCTATGGATCATGCAGCCCTCAATCTCAAAACTGCTTCAAGAGGAGGATGGGCTGAAATTTGCAGTTTTCAGCTGCGATAGGCATGGATATTGGAGAAGGCAAAGTTCTTTGGGAATGGAGGGCAAATGGGCTGAGAGAGCACTTGCGTTTTCAGTAAACTAAATAGGTGGGACTGTTTGGTGTGTGTATATATGAGCACAAGCAGGGAAAGGAATCTCTTGAATAATGAATTGTAATGCAAGAAGAGCATACTAGCTCTAGATGGAATCATGGATGAGCACATATGGATCAAGATGCCGCTCATAGGATAAAAGGAACCCCTCCAGTGAATCTCCCCGGTGCTGTTGAGGAAGAGGCGGGCGAGCTCGATGACGTCCTAATCAAACTTCAACAAAACATTGATGTTCAATCCCCGCAATTGTCCTTCGACCTTGAGCAGGTGGAGAAAGTGGTAAAAGGAAGTTCCTTTGAGATAGTTACGGCCGTTACGATTTGCTTGTGACGACGGAGATTTTTGAAGATAGGAAGCTGATGAGATTTTGGCAGAGGGCCTCCATGTCTTGTTCTTCACCAAGTCTTGTGTGCCCCAAGGTTGCTTGTCATCTTAGAACCAACGATCCTACAAGGGCTAAGGAACCTGTGGTGCCAGTTCCACACATATTCATTTTCTAGCATTGGGGTGTCGGGTTTGTAGGTGCCACCTGCAAAAGTGGGCCCCTTGGTCTGCAGCTTGCATTGGATAATACGTGGGAAGGGTATCTTTGACAACTGTAGGTTGGGAATTTATTTTTGGGAGCCATTCTTGAGGTAGTCAATCGATGCACTTTGCAGCCTAGGTGTGACAAATCCTAGAACTCGTGGGTGAGGTTGCAATGCACCAAGAAACTGTGGGATGAATGTATAGGTAGACTTGGAGGCATTGACAACCTTTAGGATGGGTTGTAGGATAAATTGAAGGCCAAGTAGGCTAGACATATAGCGCAAGGAGAGGAACATGATGGAGAAACAGAAGAGGATGTGGTGGGGTGTTTGCTATTGTTAAGGAGAAGACAGGGCAGGAATGAGTAAGGAACGGGGCTAGGTGCTAGAAGTGGCCGCTCGGGAGGAAAAGTGATGGGGAGCAGAGGGCAGGAGAAGTGACGAGGTGGGGGTGTTGCTGCCAAGAGTGAGGGAGGCAAGAAGGGGGTGGCGATGGGGAGATGGAGGGGGAAGCTAGGAGAGAGGGAGGCAGGAAGGGCTTGGCGATGGGGAGCAAGGGGGGGAATGGGTGACGATTGAGGAGGGGGCCTGCTGCTAAGACAAAGGAGGCAGAAAGGGGATGACGATGAGGAGCAAGACGGGACCGGGGAAAGGGGGGGAGGGGGTGCTGTTGCCAGGAGCGGGAAGGGAGTGACGATGGGGAGCAATACGTCACCTCTTGAAGGTCTGCCTGCATTGGTGTCGTGACATGTACAGCTCAAGTAAGTCCAAGTCTTCTGGATTGTCCATTCATATGGGATTACAAGAGTTCATAGCTTATGGAGGCCTGACTCTTGTCTGTATCTACACCATTCAGCTTGCTCTCTAATCTCCTGCTTGATCGTCCTCTGCATCTTCCATCCCTGCCAATGTCTCCTAGTTCTTTGGTGTTGTTAATAGCATCTGTCTCTCTAACCTTATGATAGTCATCCTGCCCTTTGTTGTTAGCATTTTCGCTTCTTGGTCTCAGGTGCTGATGTCCACCTTCATCTGAGCCTTTGCTGTTGTCTTCCACAATGGGTGAACAAAACTTATTCTGGTATGGGTGTGGAGCAGTGCGAAATTCATGAAGTCACTGGATTGATATTGAATGTTGTTGGTAACTGATTGATGTCTAGCCCAGAATTCCGAACTGAAGCCACCCCCCCAGGGGGTAATGTCACACACACTGTTATTAATGTAACAGTCTCCTGGATTGATATTGAATGTTGTTGGTAACTGATTGATGTCTAGCCCAGAATTCCGAACTGAAGCCACCCCCCCAGGGGGTAATGTCACACACACTGTTATTAATGTAACAGTCTGGAGTTATTAAAGATCAGGATCATCCATTGGTACGCTGAGTCACTGGTCAATATGATCAATGCCACGATAGTGGCCAGCTGTTTGAGAGTTTATTTGAGACATGAAACAAAGGCATCTAGGCTGCATTAATGTGATAAAACTCATGCACAGTGGTGTAAAAGATTGTAATAAAAGTTTTTTAGAAGGAACCATGAAAAATAAAGAAAGAAAAATGGAGCTGACAGAGGCTTGGTTTAAGGTCAATGATTCTTTTGAGGATTGTTCGTTCAATAATGTGCCTCTAATGCTACTTAAAAAATTAAATAAATGCGGCTTTGTAGCATTCATATATATCCTTTTCTTTGTTTTCAGCAAAAAGGATGGAGATGTTGCTGGGGGAGATTCCAGTGTTTTGCATCACGAAAACGGGATGACAGAGGACCCTCAACACAGCTGGTTAGTGGACCAACCACATTACAAAACCAGGTTGAGAATGAGAGCCTTTCATTGGAAGTACTCAATCAAGCAGCTGCTTTATCTCCAGCGATGCATGTCCCTCCATCTTCTCCTGCCTCATTTCAATACTCAGACAATTTATCATTTATACCATCACCTGCAGCCTTGCTTACCCTGTTCCCTTTAAAGTCAGGAAATGACCGTGGCCAACCAAGCCTCCAGATTGATTCCGTTCCAAGAAAAGTTGCAGCAGGGACATTTTCAGTTGATGCTGTACTAGTAACCCCTCCAATTTACTCCACATTAACTACTGCACCTAGCACTCCTCTCTCGACAGCTCCGTTTACACCACCTCCAGAGCTTGCACATCTCACAACTCCTCCATCCCCAGAGGTTCCTTTAGCAGAGCTGGTCGCTTCATCTTTAAATTCTAAGGGCTCTTTTCCTGAACATTCTTCTGAACATAATAATCCAATGTTTTTGCCTGCTCCCAATCTTGAACTTGCATATCAGCTCTATCCTGGCAGCCCTATTGGCCAGCTAGTATCACCCAGGTCTGGAGGTTCCAGCTCAAGGTCTTCCTCTTCCTTACCAGAGAGAATTCCCCACATGGAAAATGATGCTTCTGCAGCAATCAATGTACTATCTTCTTCAGTGTTGAGAAATGCCACTTCTTTTGGGGTTGGTGAGGAACCTTTTGAAACTAGTAGTCAGACAAATGATTCTGAGATTTTGCAACAGCACAGACAAAGTATACAGGAAGGTCAACTTTATCAGACCAAAAGTGTAACTATAGGACAAGTTGACAAATCGCAAAGAGGAGCAGAGTGTAGCCACTCACTTTTGAATGACATAAACATAGTTCAAAGTTCATTTGCACTGGCAACTGATATTGAAACAATTGGAAGTGCAGGTAGCACATCAAAGTGTACCAAGGATTGTTTGGCCTCCTCTCAGCTTTCTGTGTCTGAGCAGTCAAAGTTCTCCATGGTGATGGGGATGGAAAGACTTTATCAAGGATCAGAAAAGCTTACCAATGAGAAGGATGTCACTGATCAAATTAAGGAGCCCAAAGAAGACTCAGAGGCTTCCCAAGTAAATAGAATGTACTCCTCACATCCAGCTCCAAACAGCTTGCATGAACAGCTACCAGTTGAAAGGTGTGGTAGTGTACAGCAAGATCAAATACAAGAGAATCGGACATGTTGCTCTACATGTGGAGAACTTACTTCTAAGTGTAGGGCCCTTTCTGAGGATTTGCAACAGACAAAAGAGAAGCTAAGCCTCATTGAGAGGAGGGAGAACCTGATTGATGATCGCGAAAGAGTATACAAGCAGCTTATTCAATGGATGCAACTGGGAGTAAGTGTGCATTATAACTCCAACATGGTCTTCAATTCGATAATGCTTGTATTTTGTTGATCATTATGTGCTCAAAGCTACCAGTAACTGTTAATCGTTGTTTCATTGCAACCCTTTCCATTTCCATCTCCTCTCCCCACCGACCTTGTCCTCCTCTCCACTCATTTTCATGTAGTTTTCAAGAAAAGATTAGAAGACAAGCACACTTTCATACCATTTTTTTGTATTGCATTGGTATATCATGGCCATTTTGTCTGCAGAGGTGGAACTAATAGTAAGTCTTTGTTCTATATTTTTCATTTCTTGCCAAAAGCTTTGATTTTATACTGTATTCAAAGTCTCGCTTTGCCTTCAAGCACCTTTGGAAGCTCAGATAGTTCTTTTTTCAGGCTACACTTTGAGTATGCTACTCTCTTATGTGACGGTTGAACCTTGGCTGTAAGCCATGACAAAGCCTTGCTCCATTTTACCTGAATCGAAGGATTTTCGTTATGAGAGCAGTATGGGGAGCCATCGTTGCTGAACACATAACTTACGTTCCTCAAAACGATCAAAATTTTGCTTTATAAGAAGTCAAGTTTCATAGAGACCACAGATCGATCTCAAAATTGTCAGAGATTCACTACACGCACATATGTATAAAGCAGAAGCAATAAAACCCAAGAGTGGTTCACAATCATGTAGAGGAAGGACATGAACAAAGAAGATCTCATACCAAATTCTGCCTCAAATCAGGCTGAAGACATGTGCTTCAGAGTTATGATAATAACAGCGAGCTGCAAAACCTTCATCTTGAAGTCTCCAAGCCACTACAGTGCGACAAGGAGCTGGACTTGAGCCTTTTTTGGAGTCGGTTTTGCCTGTTTTTGTTGTTGTTATCTAGTTGGATGTGCAGAGATGCATTATAGACTGAATAGACATTGTTTTCACCACTCAAAATAGTTGCCGTACAGAATTTGCGGCAAATCTTTTTGTCTTCTCCTCTTTATGCACGTCTATTCTTATAGCCCTGTCGATGACTCCTCTTCTTATTTATAATGGCAGATCCTATTGACTTGTAGGAATTGGTCTTGTTCCACATCACCTTGGAGTGCATGCAAGCTTGTTCGCTCTGTGTGGAGTATTCCCACATTGTTGCAAGTGAACCTCTTTCAACACCTATAGCCACTGTTTGACTATGCACAATTGCTGAATACTTAGGTCCATGTTGATGTGCTGGACCCCTGTACTTGGGTGCAGTTTTGTGAGCCCTAGTCCAGGGACAGTTAGTCCTGAGCTACGTAGGTCAGTCTCTCAAAGCCTTAGATCAAGTTCTTGTTCACTGGTACCCACTGGAAAACAGTAGGTAGCTCCAGGTCATAGCCTAGGATAGGAGCCCCAAAGGGCCCCCAAAGAATGGCCTAAGATATGGGGAGGAGCAGGAATGAAGGGCCTTTTATAGGCAACCCCCAGCTCCCCCTGAAATAGGCCCACGGGCCTTGTTTTGAGGGCCAAGGATCAGCCAACCAGGTCAGTTTTTGCCCGACCTTTCAGTTGGCCTATGGCTGGCTGGTTGGCTGGGACTTTAAGTCCTATTTAAGGGGCCCTTTTGTTGGAATGGTCACCTCCCCATCTGTAAGCTCCCATATGAGGAGAGCATGGGGGAGGTAGACCTGGTGATATTGGGGCTGTCACATGGGCAGCACGTGAGCTGCCATATGGACAGCTGTCAAAGCAAAAGACAGGCATACGGCCTGCAACAGGGCCCCGTGAAGGGTGCGCTGACATCAGCTAATGTACAGACCTGTACGGCGCTGCACACGTTGTGTGGACAAAAATGCAAATATGTTTTTTACTTGTTGTATGTTGCAGTGTAGGTGCATAGCTATGTATATAGCTAGTTGGTGGTGGTATTGAGTTCTAGGCACTCCTAAAAGGACTCTACACTGATGTACAGATGGTAGAGGCTTCTACAGGAACTTCTGGGAGATGATGAAAAGTAGTGTAGGTGTACTAGACAATTCAGAGTATGGTATCCAGAGTGTGGCGGAGTTTTGTTGTGGGATGACATGTACTCTTCATGGTTGTCCCGAATCCTTTTTGTAGGAGGACATGAGTATTTTTTTGTCGTGGCTGTCTTGAAAATCCATTATGTCGGAATGGTACTCACCATATGTTGCATCATGGGCAATATGGTGCTAAGCGCTTTTAGCATGCATTGGTGTGTTAAAGAATGGGATTTTGGGCATCCATGGTCTTGGTGTAAAGTTTGAAGGAAGGGTGGAAGAGTGGTAAAAGGCATGGGATGACGTGGCTGATTTTTGGAGAAGAGAAGCATGCATGCACGTGGCTACGTGATAGGAAAGGAAGCCTCTAGTTGTGAGCTGGTGGGACGTGAAGATGGTAACTATGAAGGTGGCACAGGGATCCTGGCCGGAGGGGGATTTGGTTTAGAAGCTTCACGTGAAGAAGAGGCTCTTCTGGATGAAGGAGTTGAGAAGGAGCTAGGAGACCGGGGAGGGAGTTCAGGAAACAGAAAAAGGACATGGAGTGAGTTTAGAAGGGAGTGCGTTGCTACTACAGGGGGTGTGCTCCGTGGAGCAAGAGAGGCTCGTAGCGTGCAAGGAGTCGCCAATATACGGGCTGAGGGACGATGGAAATGGAGAGGCTCAGAGAGAGAGAAATAGCGGAGGCACAGATGGGCAACAGAGGAGAGAGATGAGAGCTCTGTGAGCAGCTTGATGGGAAGGCGCACTGCTCCTTAATGGAGAGAGGCTTGCTGGAAGTCACGTATGCGGAGAGGCCTTGGGCTGGCAAGAGCATTGGAGAGGTGATCATGGGTTCACAGAGAAGGTGAATGGAGCTTAGAGGCAGCAGGGGGGGCAGAATTCGACGGGTTGGTAGGGAGATAGAGGAGGAGACCTCTGTGAGCGACAAGAAGGCGGCAGCTCTGTTAAAGGGGAGAGCTTCTGAAGCTCGGGGGTCGCAAAGATGAGTGTTTGCAGGAGGATGGGTGTCGCTATGACTATTTTCGTGAAGTCCTGGAGGACCATGACGACGTAGGTGCTTTGTGATCAGCAGAGCTACTGTGAGACAGCTATCTTCACATAAGATGACAACTGGAGGGGAGCTGTGATTTGGTTCGAAGGACGAGTTGATTGCATGAGCTAGGAGGTGGGTGTTCCGTGAGAGTCAGTGAAGTAATAGTGCTGGCTAGCTTCATGTAAAGGATGGGGAGGAAGTGCGTAGGGTGACAGAGATGACGGGCGACATGAGTCCGTGATTCCATGAGCATGAGGTGCAGTGCTGGGAGTCATTGCGCGAAGGCAAAGTGACAGAGATGACGGGCGACATGAGTCCGTGATTCCATGAGCATGAGGTGCAGTGCTGGGAGTCATTGCGCGAAGGCAAAGACGGGCCATGGGGACAGCGCAGGTCACTACTAGGTGGACGCGAGGTGACGAGCTATGCTTTTGGGGAAGCTCATGGAGGAATTCCTTGGTTGGAGAGGATATAGAAACTCAATGATGGAGTGTGGGAGTACCACAGACGAGGAGAGTTCTGAGAGCAAGGGAGAGGCTGCGATGCCGGTTCTAATCACGTGATGAGCGGCTGAGCTATTGCAGGTGGGGAGCTTCATGAAGGGCTTGACTGGTGATCACATGAGGTGTGGTGTTGCTACTATAGAGGCTTGGTCAGAATACTTTGGGTGACTAGTGTACACCATGAATAGAGAAGCTACAAAGAGATTTCATTGCATGAGGTAGAAATGGGGAAGTGACTCTATTATGCAAGCCAAAGGTCTGTGAGAGCTCTATGAGCTTGGTAAGCAAGAGATTGCCGTGGTTTTGGGATTCATTATATGAACATAGAGATGGGTGATGAGTTACTAACCGTGGTCACTATGTGGGTGGTTGCCTTGTGAATTGCAAGAATGGATGCTTTTTCCTTGTGATGGTGGTGTTCTATTGTCTTAAACGCGGATGAGGGTGGCTGTGAAGGCGGATTAGGCTCTACTGCTTTTGTCTATCCAACGTGGCTGGAGAGAGCCTGGCACAGGGCAGGAGCACATGGTGCAGCATGGCAGGGCAAGGGTGCCTGCAAGAAAGGCCTGTTGATGGCGGAACAGTTGCAGCCATCCAGCCCTAGAAGGACCCAAGGGTAGGGCCCTATATGGGCTGCCCTTAGGGCCTGGCAGTAGCCCAAGAGAGCCCAGGTCGGCCAATCAAGGGCTGCCTGGAGGTTGGTTTACAGACTATAAAGTCGGGTAGGGAGGGGCAGTCTGGTCGGCCCATATTCCCCTACCAGGTCGGTTTTTGCCAGCCCCCTTGGGGCCTATATAAAGAGGCCATTGGGCCTCATTCATTCATCACTTGGAGCAGCCCTCAGGACAGCAGACAGGAGCAGCAAAGGGGGAGCCTTAGGCCTACATTCAGGAGGACAAGGTGACCTAGGAGAAGCTGCAGACTGAGCTAGAGTGGCTGCCCACCTACGCTGGCTTCCGGACAGCAAGGTGGAAGGGATCTAGACAGAGAGTCTACATATGCCTGAGGTGGAGCACGCGAGCTCAGAGATTTAGAAGTGTCAGGCTTGTAGTAGAAGGGCCTTTTGGTATTGTATCCTGTCCTACTTTGTGGACGGACGGAAATATAAAGACTTGCTTCTATATTTGTTTCTGAGCATTGTCTATTTACTGGCTTGCACATCTATGCACATAAGTTAAGAAGTTTGTGATTCCACACCCCAGAGGCACACTGTTTGATCTCCTGGGCATTACTATCAGTCTTCCGCTGTGCGTACCGTCTGTTGGGTCATTTCTAACACCTTTGCCCCCTCAATTCCTCAGTCAGTCCTAGCCTCCAGCAGCTCCACTCGAGGCCTCTTGTGCAGCCCTGTCCTCTCCAGAGATCCCCTACACAGCAGCAGTAAACCAGCAGTACAGATCAGCCTCTTGAGGAGGGTGTACACCCAGCACTTCAAAAGGGTTCAAACCAGCAAACAAGGGAGGTTTGGTGCCTGTTTCAGCAGCTCTTTCAGTTTTATTCTACAGTTTTTTCAACTCACCTTTGAGCTCTCATCTCTCAGCTTTCACTCAGTTCATCTCTCAGTTTCTCAGCTCCATATTTCAGCTCATAGTCCTCAGTTTCAGCTCTGTTCACCTCTCTCTCTCACGCAGTTCTACTGCATGCCCGTGGACAGCACTAGCCTCTTCGATAGCCTCGCACAGTGGTCTACATCGTTAGTGTGGGCAGCATTGTAAAGGTTTAGTCGTAAAAATTCAACAAGTTTTTTGAGAGCATTTGGCAAGAGGTCTAGTCGGAGATTTGGGACAGCTGGAAACCTGAACCAAAGTAGTGGTGTAGAGAGAAAAATAGCAAAGCAATAATGGATTATTGTTTGAAATTGGCAAGGTATTTGTGTCCAATGTGGAGATATTATATGAATGTCATGATGTCCCAAGTGTTGGACATCCAAGCTTACATCATATCTTGAATTTGGTTAAAAGGCACATTGGCCAAAGATGATGTTATATGTGGAGGATTATGTTGTTAAGTGCAACCAATGCTAGCTTTACAAGGTCAATTGCCTTAAAGCTAGTTATATGTTTCTTCCATGAAGCCTCTTGAGAGCCTCCTCTTCTCTCTAGAATCTTGGTGAACTACTTCCCTGAGGCCAACTCTATCTGGCATAGTTGCACCCTTTTTGCCTTTAAACCTTGATGAAGGGGGTTTCCCTATGCTCAATATTGGCTTTGTCAAAGGCATTGAGTTGCTTTTCAAAATTCTGGGTTTTAGGGATGTCCTCTTCACGTTCACCTACTCCACTGTTCATGTCTCATTCAGGACTTCAAGTTTCGATTCCTTTGCCTTTGTCCAAATTATCTTTATAATTTTTTATGTCTAGAATATTCATAGGAGGCCCTTTTCTTGCATCATCTGCTAATTCTTACTGTCTAGAGTATTATAGGAGGCACTAATCCTTTTCTTGCATCATCTGCTACTTTCCCTGAACCTTCATTAAGGGCACCTCCTTCCATCTCCTTGACTGCATCTTGTTCCTTAGCATCATTCTGAGGTGTCTCGCCAGACTCACACGGGCATCCCTGTTCTTCATCGTTCTGTTTAAAAGCATTGCTCTTGCTCACTCTTTGCAGACAGTTTTTAATGAAATGACCTCCCATTCCACATAGGAAGTAGGAGTTAGGGATGCAATTTCCAGCTCTGGAAAATACAGGTCCAATTTGGCATGTCAAATTGAAGTGGCTTCATTCAAAGTCCTCCCATCTGGCTTTGAGGTGCAGTTGGCTGCTTGAGAAACTAGAAGGAAGAGAGAAAAAGATGGGGTGAAATTGAAAGAAAGAGAACATAGGGGCCCAAAAGAGAAGATGACGCTTTTGTTGAAAGAAATCGACATGAAGGAATTCGTGAAGGTTTATCACCTAAGGAAATATCTTAGCTTATGCATAAACAAATAAGAAACCTCTATTTTGGCCTAGAGGAAAAGTGAAAGAAAAGTACCCTCCCAAAAGTGACAGATGTTTTGTTTCTACAAGACAGGCTGACATCCTGGGTGTGTAAAGGCAGGCTAAAGGAATGAATTGCACACTGGTTGTAGATGAGACCTCTTTTTGGGATAAAATACACGGAAAGGCCTCTCTTTTGAGCTATCATGTGCAAGAGAAACAAGCAGCCAAAAAGTGTGCAAATTTATAATTCGAGCTTGAAGAGGCGAGGAGGGTAGGGCTAGTAAAGAGAGGTGGGAGGGATTGAGGAGTGAAAGGTACGGGCAGGGGGGACAAGTAGACGAGGAGAGGTTGGGCTACACCACTTTAATGACATCTTTTACTTGCTGAACATCATCTTCTTCTAGCAAGTTTTTTGACGTAATGAGTATTTTCTGAAGAGTCGACTCGATAAATACTGTATCCTGTCACAAAGCTCGTTTAAGGACTCCAGAAATACTATATTCTGTTACAATGCTCGTTTAAGGAAAGCTTCTTGTTTCTTTTCCATACTCAGTGAAAGTTTAGAGAGATTGCAGCCAAAGTAACAGAATCTATATATGATGCTTATATTGCTATTTTTCTGGTCTTGAGGAAATTCTGTTAGCTGTGGCTTGCTGCTTCTGCCTATATTACTAGTCTAGGGATAATCAATTTATTTTGTAATGAGCTCCTGCCAATTCTGATAGTCTAATGATAATCAATCTATTTTCAATGAACTGAAATTGTGGTCATTTTGTACAATTATGCCTGTGCCTACGATAATTACAGTATTTGAAGTTACTATGTGAGAATTTTATATCTTTCAATGATCTAAACGATGTCTCAAATATTTTGATTCAGGCAAAGTCACAGCAAGAGAGCATTTTCCGGTTGTCAGAGGAGCTGTCATGGCAAGAAGAAGCCTTTCTTGACCTGCAAGCACAGCATCTTGCTCAACTAGGTATTGACCTGCCTGATATTGGCAGAGACTTATCCAGTACGTGACATTTGTAAGGAGTGGCCAATTAAGCCACGAGCCAGGACTTTGAGGTGCATTCAATCTAATTAGAAATAGTTTATTCTAAAGCTGCCATTTTCCTGCAGCTGCCTATTTATTTGTGCTACAAGTTGAGAAAATGCATGATTTATGCTTTGTTGGCTGCTCGTCTAGTCAATGTGACTTCATACAAGTCAAATGCACCATCCGTGGAATAGCATACTAAGGGAGATTTTGATCGTAACATTCAAATAAGACCCTCTTGCTTCCTTTTTTTAAACAGGAGTTATATCATGTAAATGAATTGTCATTAAAGTAATAAGGATTAAATGACTGATGAGACTGCCCAGAATTCAGAAGAATACTCTAGGGCAATTCCAAAGGTGGGCCTAGTTGACTCTTCAAGACACCAAGGGACAAGCTTTTTTAGCGAGGACCAAGGCAACCAATAGGCAAAGCAATGCTGAGGTCAATTATGCTTTGACAAGCACTATCGTGAATATTGCTATAGAGCCTCAGCCATATTAGGATGCACACAATTTTCCATTATGACAAAATCATCATGGGTTCACATTCGTGTTTCAGTTTACGAAAGTTCCACGTTTGGCTTTTGTTTCTCATTGGCACCAGCTTGCATTTTATGGCTCGGTAAGAAACAAGTTCAGGTTTTGCTTTCCTCTATTGAAGCCAAGTATAAAGCACAAATGCAATCACCATAAAATGCATGTGGTTGAGGAAGCTAATGCATGATCGGCATCACTCTACGAAGAGGTCTATGAAGTCATCCTTGCAATGGTAATGCAACTCTATTTGTCACTGCTTCATAGACCTCATCTATTGTCCATCTGCAACATATCCTCACCAAAAGCCTTTCCATACTCAACATTTTTTCGACTTTTAGAGGACTTGGGATAAGGATACACAAAATGTCAAGGGGGCTATAAAAATGGCATTCTTGTTCTGGACTCATGTAGCTTGGTTTGCTCCCAAAGGGCTCTCTCCATTTGGGATGAACTTGTGCAACCATGGTACATCAGATACACTAAGGTATTCCCAAGATGTTTCCATGGAGGACATTTAGAATTAACTAATAAACAATAGGTTTGACTTTTTATGGGCTTCCTATGCAGCCCAACGCTCTCCTGTATTTTCAGGATTTGTTGGTTCATTATGGAACACAAACTTTTGTATCTTGCATTCTCCACTCCACTCCTTACACTTTCAATGAGGTCTCAAGAACCATTATACGAGCCACACTTGCATTGATCATGACCTTTGACATTGGCCACTTCCCACTTGCCCTAGATTAACCACCTGCTTCCCCCTCCTCATGCTTCCTACTGCTGGCAACACACGAATCACGATCCGTTGGAGGTTCATGCTACACTTGTTAACGCCACCTCATCTGCTTCTGTCTTTTCTGCAGCTGCCCAGGCACCTGACCCTGTCAGGCTCCTGCTTGCTGGGATATAAAAGGCTCCTTTAGTATTCCAACCTTATCAGACAGCATCACCTCCTGCACCATCTGAGCTCTAGAGTTTGCTTTGCTTATATGAGGTGGTCTACAGAATGTCAGGTTTATGTTACTCCCTTTAGGCTCCCCCTTGTGGGAATATGGTTATGAGCGGGCAACTTTGTTGGGCAAATCGTCAAGCACCTTGTGCTCTAGAGATAACAAACTATTCTTTTTAAAGCAGAACATTGGGTTTAATCAACATTCTTTACTCGTCATACCACCACAAGCCCCCCCCAAAAGCAAGTGGGGGAAAAAACGGACCTGATGATTTCCCTCCTGGTCCTCAAGGACTGCCTCTGCAATTTGTGTCTCTTCCCCAGTATACTATTTTACGTTAGAGACATCCTCCCCCCCCCCCCAAAAAAAAAAAAAAAGGATTCTTCCACTCGGGTCTCTGGTGGTTGAGCTGGGATGACAATTCAGAACCCTTGGGCAGGGCAGAGCTTCCAAGCAAAGCCGGTCTGTTTGTTCACACTACCAGATGTAGCTTTGCTTTCCCAGGAGACCAAGTATATTTTTCAGATCCACAAGGGGTTTGAAGCAAGACATGTGTAGTCCCTGTCTCGTGTTATTCTGGTGGCCTAAGCATCGTGGACTCAGATTTCAGTGCCGAACCAAATCTTAGTGGACACTAATTTTTGAGAACTTTGGTTCTGCAGGTTTTGGCTACCAACAGAAGTTCTGGAGAGGCTCCGCATCACTTCCATCATATAAAAATGATGTCACCTCATATGGACTCGAATTTCTATGTTTTCTTGTGAAAAATGGAGGAGCCAAATTGTTAGTAGTATTTGCATTTACCTTTCTTGAACTTGGATTTATCTCCATCTTTATCCTTTTGATGCAGCCCTCCCACGTCCCTCTTTGTTGTTATATTGCGAAAAGATATCTTTGCCTTGGGCCCTAAAGTTTACTCTCCGTGTGGATTGGAGACTCTTTTCTCCGCCATCCAAGTAGCTCCGTCCAACCAGCTCATCATCACAAGGCATGGATCCCCCTTGAAGGAATACTGAGAACGCTAATAAACACTCCATTTGAGGGGGGAGATTTTGTTGAGAGTGATAAAGACCATCTTATCTTCAACTCTTCAAATTTAAATGCATCCTATTTTATTAAGTACACAATGCAATTATTCTCTTAACATGATACATATTGGCCATTCTATCCAAGCATCCTTTGCAAGAGTGCATGATTAATATTTTCATAATGTGTCTCTTCATTAAATTAGTATGAGACAAATTTATGTGTTTTTTCTTGTTAAGCTTTGTGCATTTATGGAATTGTGACAAGAACTTGGTAAAGAATCTTAGTGACTTGCCATGCTGACACTAGTTACATCAAGGCCTCCTTTTATCTCTACAAATTCTCTCAAAGACCAAAGTTCTCACAAAGAAACATGTTGAGTAAGAATTAACAAAATAAAGTCTCAAATAAAAGTGCAAGCTCACCAAATGCTTTAGGCTAGGGCAAGCAATGGAAGCTCAAACAATGAAGCAATAGAAGCGAAAACAAGTCGTAATGAATTGTTGCAATAGAGAAAAGAGTACAAAGTACATCCTATATGATGAAACCCTAGGATAGGGTGTCCCAATGGTACTAATTTACTAATTGGTACATGATCTAATCGTACCAAGTGTCCCAATTGCCTATAACTAGGCATACAAATTACATACCAAGGAATGAGTGGCACTTATGGATAGCCATGTCATGGTTGCGCATGTTTATCTTGTAGGGATATAGCAACCTATGGCTGTACAGAGCACAATAGATCAAGTCACAAATGGTACTAAATTTAAAGCTTGTCGGAAAGCTTCAACTTAGGTTGAGGAAGAGTGACACGTCCCAGCACTCCTGAAACCTCTGATCTGCAAGCAAACACAAGAACACACACACACAACATGAGAAACTGAGCAGGCTACTCAGATATTTTCGTAAATGACATAGCATTTACAAACTTGACTCGACTTAAGGCATTCGCCACACTATTCAACGAACCCTTTCGATAACATATTTCAAAATCAAAATCTTGCATTAATTCTGCCCATCTAGCTTTCCGTCCCCTCAATTCAGATCCATCGCACACATACTTAATTGGTTGATGATCAGTCAATACAAGAAACTTCAAACCATACAAGTAGTGTCTCCAAACCTTAAGGGCATACACTACAGCATAAAGTTCCTTTTCTAGTGTGGGCCAACGATATTGGGTGTCGTCTAGCTTCTTACTCTCGAAAGCTACAGGTCTGCCCTCTTGGAATAGAGCTGTCCCAATCGCAAAATCACTCGCATCAGCCTCTAAAACATAAGGTCGGGTAGGATCGGGTAATGCAAGAACGGGTGCTTCCTTGATAGAAAACTTCAAGGTTTCAAAAGCCTTGTTCATTGCATCATTCCAAGAGATTGGCTGGGTAGACCTGCGTCCAGGACCTTTCAATATGTTTGTCAGGGGTGCCATGATATGTGAATAATCACGCACAGACTTTTGTAGAAATACCGTAAATCCTAGGAAAGAACGAAGTTGTTTCACAGTCTGAGGGATAGGCCATTCTAAAACCTTCTGGATACGATCCAGATCAATGCTAATACCTTCAGAAGAAATCTTGTGTCCTAAGTAAATGATCTCCTTCATAAAGAAGTCACATTTACTCATCTTGGCATAGAGCTTATGCTGTCTTAGAATAACTAAGACAATCCGGAGGTGTCCTATGTGATCCTCAAGCGTTCGGCTATATACCAAGATGTCATCTAAAAACACTACAATGAATTTGCCCAGAAAATCTCGGAACAAATCGTTCATCATTTGCTGGAAGGTAGCAGGAGCATTGGTCAAACCAAAAGGTAATACAAGAAATTCGTAGTGACCATACCTAGTTGGGAATGCGGTTCTATCTATGTGTTTAGCATAGATATGGATTTGGTGATAACCTGTACGCAAATCAATCTTAGTGAAATACTTCGCTCCGGCCAAACGGTCTATCAGATCATCGGAACGAGGTAGAGGGTATCGATTCTTAATTGTCACTTTATTCAATCGTTTATAATCTATACACATTCTCCATGTAGAATCTTTCTTCTTCCTTAAGAGGACAGGTGCATCCCAAGGTGATTTACTTGGGTGAATATAGCCCATATTGAGGTAATCCTGTAGCTGTGTAGCTAACTTATCCTCCTCAAGCTAGCTCATCCTATAAGGTGGTACACTAATAGGTTGAGCCCCTAGGACTAAGTCTATGCGATGATCTACTGCCCGTTCTGAGAGTAAACCTTCCGACAGTTGAGCAGGGAATACATCCTTGAAACTATCTAGCAAGATTCTCAATTCACGGTGTTCAAACACACTTAAATCATTCTTATTATTTACAGAGACAACAAATGAAGAAAGCGAAATCAAAACACACTGATAGACATCATAATGAGAAGTGTTTCATATATTCCGAAGCTGCATCGCAGACACAATAGGTCCTTGAGAAGACGGAATCCCTGAGAAGAGGGAATATTATCACACTGAATATAAAATTGGGTGTCCTTATCCACAAAAGAAAGGGTATGCTCCGTCCATCCAATCCGAATATTATGGGTTTTAAACCACTCTATTCCGATTAACAAGTCCACATGCTCCAAGTGCATAACATAGCACGTAAGAGCCCCTGTGTATGCTTGAATCCGGATAGGAAGTGCTTCAATCTTGCGATCCCAAAACTGCTTCCCAGCTAGAAGCTGCACCTCATAGGTGTGATCACTAGGTATCGTGAACAGCCCCATCTTCTGCACAAATTTGTAATTAATAAAGTTGTGAGAGCTGCTCGGGTCAAAGAGAATGTGAACCCTTTGGTCCCTAACTTCTCCATAAACTCAGAAAAGATCATGATGGGAACCAAATAACGAAGTATTGAAAGTGCAATTACAAGAAAGTGGGCAGGTAATGACATTTACAGAAATACCTATCATCGAAACTTGGTTCGCTCCCTTGGCTTTGGTACTTGGACCCGCCTGGAGCTTCGGTCCCAGTGCATGCTTTTGATTCTTGCGCTTTGGACACTCATTCTTGGTGTGGCCCCGCTCCTCGCAATAGAAGCAACGTCCTTCCTTCTTAAGCTTCAAGGTACGAAGGAGACGGGCTCGACCATTCTTGCCTGAGTCAAGTGTTTCTTGGAGGCGTTACCTATAGACTTCATCTCCCCGGTACTAGTGGTAGACTGGAAGAACTTCCATTTGTTCTTTCCACTTGTGTCGGAAACTGTAGTTGCCTTTGCACCGGCCATGGTATCATCCTAAATACGCGTGTAATTCATGGCCTCTTGCAATGTGGTACATTTGTTATTCTTGATTTGCAACTTGTACGAATTTGGCAAACCATCCACAAAGAAACCTAACAAGGTCACTGGATCCATCTTTGTGGCCCTGGTCTGCAGATCTCGAAACCTTTGAATAAACTTCAAATGACAAGTTCAGCTTAGACATATCGAGGGCTTTAAGCTTGCCTACGATATCATAGTCGTCCTCCTTCAGGAACTCCTTCCTGAAGACCCCTTCAAAATCTATCCATGTTATAGGCTTGGGTTGGAGTTCCTTCCACCATAACAAAGCCTTTCCTGACATGAAGCCGGCTGCAAGCTGTATTTTCTTGTGATCTGGGTACGGGTGGAAGTGGAAGTGTACCTGCTACTTGTGCAACCAAGTGTCAACAACCTCCTTGGTTCGAGACTTCTGATCATCTGGAAAAGGGTCTGGAGTTATGTTCGGACCTAACACTGAAGCCATGGCATCCACATGCGTGAGTGCCTGCACAGTGCTAGTCAGAAGGGTGAGAGTCGTCTGAATCCCTTGGAGTTGCTGTGTCAACCCCGTTTGATTCGCATTAACCTGCTCAAATTTTCTATCTAGAGCAGTGGTGAATTCACTGAAGGCTTTCTTCGTAATCAGATCGTCGTAAAGACCCTGGTCTTCCTCAACAGGGTAGTCCAAATCCTGATCTCCCATGGCAAACTCAGGATTTATAGAATCAGCCATGTCTGAAATCTGATCTGAAAAGAGTAGCAAACTGAGAGAAATAACTGGGGGAATCAAAGCTGGAAGGAGAGTCGAGCAGAGAAAAACCGTCCCAAGAGGATGTGATGAAAGAAGAGGAGCTGGCCGAAAAGAAGATGCTGGAAGCGGACGATCAGCTTGCGTAGGTGATCCCGGGGTCTCCCTTTGCTAGTTCCGCTGTAGGCTGCAGTGTACGGAAGTCTGCTATAGACCGTATTGTACAGAAATCCCCCGCAGGCTGTACGAAATTTGATGCAAGCTGTACGGAATCTGACGCAGGCTGTGGCCGTTCCTAGATGGCGAAATCTAGTAGAAGTGTAAGGAGGTCTTCTTGCGCACTCTAGCTGAGGCTGTGGCTGAGCTAGGGATCCTACCAGGCTATAAAGGAGATGGTGCAGCTAATCTAGGAAGCTATGCTTTCTAGAAAAGCTCACCCTCCCAATCGTGGAGGGTTGATGCTTTTTAGCATCCAACCTCTCCTAACTTTAGAGGGGTGCTGCTTTTTTTCGCCCCACCCTCCCAACTTGGAGGGTGGTGCTTTTTTCGAAAAAACAGCACCTCCAACAGACTGGCCGCACCCTGCTCCAGCCCCTGGCGCACCTCCCTGCCTGGCCGAATTCCTCTCCAGCCTATGGCACACCACTCAGTCCCTCCTACCTGCGTCACGTACCTCTGCGTAGCCCTGACCAGCAAACAGAATCCACTCGCCTACTGCTCAGCTCTTCTCACGTCTCTCCTCCCTTCATCTCCACTCTCACCTAGCTACGCCTCAACCCTCTCTCACTTTTCCCTTCAGCAATTTCGAAATCATGACTCACCTTCTTCCTACCTTTTCCTTGAATCCTGACCACTTCCGAGAACCCATGAACCAACAAGATCTTGCAGTAACAAATTTCGAAATTAGGGCATACCTGGAGGAAGAAATCGTCCAAAATTTTCGCATCAGAAGTTCCTACCTTAGGAGTTGGCTCTGATACCAACTGACACATCCCAGCACTTTTGAAACCTTTGATCTGCAAGCAAACACAAGAACACACACACACAACGTGAGAAACTGAGCAGGCTGCTCACCACCCAACCATGACATCTACGGGATATGATCCTGAATCAGGAGATGTCCCCTCCGAGTCACGAGCTGAGCTACTGGCACGAACTCCCAACCAGATCCAAACTAGCTTGATGTCCCATACCACCAGGTGGTGCTGTGAAGCCTGGGATCTGCTGCTGGGCCTTGGGCTACGCTAAGATGCAGGTGCGTGTCCGCGACTCAATCCAGGATCAGACCTAGCACCTGGGAATGAAACTTGCTCCCATCGGCTCCCTGAGAACTGAACCCCTGCGCCCTTTATATAGACTCGGGCCCCAAGCGTCAAAAATAGTGAAGACCTCTAACTGGTTAGTATCCTTGCCACTCAACCCGAGAATCAAGCCTGCCTAGCTCTAAGCCTCCCCCAGGCTACCTGAGCTAGTCTTGTGTACCCAATACACGTCAGATACCAATCCGTGCACATGACAAAGAGCCTTCGTAAAAAGATCTGCCAAGTTGTCTTCAGTGGGAACATAAGACAATGGAATATCACCTGTTGATAATCTCTCTTTGACCTAGTGATAGTGAACCTCAATATGCTTTGTGCAGGCATGGAACATTGGATTCCATACAATAGCCAAAGCACACTGACTATCAATGAAGATGACGATAGGAGCAATTTGACATGCATGAAGATTTGCAAGTAACTTTCGGAGCCAAACACACTCCAGCAGCCAAAGAGAACTAGTCACGAAGGGTAGGTTTATGAATAGCCAAGCAGAATCTCAGGATTTGGGAACACCAACCTATTCCGAAAGTTGAAGAAAGAGGCAGGGATGGGGACTGATACAGGAGGAAAGGATCCTCCTCCAAATCTAGCTCCAAACTCCACTTGCCGTACACTCGACGTGACTTTATCCCTCATGCATGGATTTCATGCTAACAATCTTGACAACGACCTCTGGAGTCTTAACGTTGATATAGCTCGAGGCGCTTCTGTCCACGTCCCACCGTTGAGTAATTGGAACGTCTCTCCCTCTAAAGAGCATGAACCAAGAGGAGCTAGAACTTCGCTATCCCAGTCTCCAGCTTTTGGCAGTCGACCTCCCAAGCCGACAGAAGGCCCTCATATGCGGGCGTTGTCCAAGAATTCCATGCAGGCCTCTTCACCCCCCTGTTCATGCGTCGTTCTCTTGGCTGTTCCAACAGCAGTGATCAAGATGGCTCAAACGAGAGACGCAACTCCCTTAATCCACGAACCTCCTCCAATGGAGAGAACTGGGGGGCAGTAGGAGAACCTGGAGGGAACGTAGCCAAGGGTCGAAGGGCAAGTGCTACTGATGCAGACTCCTCGAGGGAGGGGAGGATTTCGAGCTAGGAGGAAGAGAACTTACAGCCGCCCTCCAAGAGTGCCCACGCACATGCCACAGATGGGGGCAGAGCAGACAGCTACGCAGGAAGAAGAATGTCCTCCACCATTGACTACTCAAACGAAGAGACCAAGTCAGCAGCCGGTGCAAATGGAGGGACCAATTCAGCAATCTACAGAGAACAAGCTGAAGGAAATGCACCAGAAGTCTCATGACAACATCAGCAAGAGAATCATCAGCTTGAAGATAAGGAGAAGCCATTGTTAAAGGTAAAGTGGCTGCCTTTCTTGATGAAGATAGATTAGAGCAATCCATTGAATGCCTGGAATCTCATGCTCTAATAGGATATCTCCGAGGGCCTAGACCTCCAAGTGCCTTTCTTGAGGGGTGGCTGAGAAATAATTGGATAAGAAAAGGCTTAGTGGTCACTAGTGTTACATTCTTGAGAAGAGATTTCTTATATCTTCTTCTTTTTATTTGAGACTGAGGATATGGCTTGGAAGGCCCTTCTCCATGTCCTATGGACTATCAGACATCAACCTCTTTATTTAGAGTTTTGGTCTCAAGATTTCAATCTTGACAAGCCCAAATCTACTTTTGTTCCTGTATGGGTAGAACTCCCTGACCTCCCTTTCTCATTGGTAAACCAAGCTCCTAACCTCTGTAGAAGCTTAGGTCAAGTCATTGATGTAGAGAAGGAACAATTTATTAATCCTAGAGGCCACCCCCAAGTTTGTGTCAGGCTAGACGTTGCAGAGGAACTCCTAGACACACTGGTAATTGTAAATAGAAATGGGAGTGTCTTTATGGAATAGCCTCTAGTTTACAGTACCTTCCCAATTCTTGTTTTTTGTGTGGATTATCATCACACAGTTGAAAGTTGTCCTCTGAAGAGGAATAGACCTAAGCAACCTCAGGAACCAGCTCCACAATAGGCTAGCCGCCCCCCCACAGTCAAAGGCAGACATAAAACTCAGGCTCTTGAGAAGAGTGCAGATGCAGGGACAGATAAGGGGGTAGTCAAGGGGTCAGAGGAACAGAAGATGCCCAATTCTCAACAAGAGAAAGGTAGAGTAACTTTTCCACTGGCCACAAACAATGCATTTGAGGCACTCATAGACTAGGAAATTGACCAATGGATACATGATGCCAAAATGGAAGAGGCTAAAATTAAGCCTAGATGGTCCAAGGAGTTTGAAGAGGATGTCAACCAACTTGATGCTAGTATGAGTGAATCTAAGGTTGGGGAATCAAAGGAAGAACTTCCTCTTGCTCAAAAATAGGAAAAGACTTCTAAACCCCTTGTCAAACCTCAAGCCATTGCTCTGCACAAGAGAAGGATCTCTCAAGTTAAAGGCCAAAGTGCCCCACCCAAAAGCCTTGCCCCTAATGCAAAAAAGGGGAAAAGTAAGAATGGCAAATAGACCATACTCTTTTCTCACACTCAATGTGTGTGGGTTAACTAACCCTTGGAGGAGTCAGGAGCTAGCCAACTGGTTGAGGGAAAACTCTTTTTCTCCAACTTTTCTTCAACTACAAGAAGTTGAAGTCATCAATGAAAATAGACTCAAAAATGTTGACAACAAGGGGATCTGGTACGTTACAAATCATAATGAAGGCAGAGGAGGCACTGTAATTGATATACTTTCTCACTACAAGGACTGTGTCATTAATTGCCACCAGAATCGAAACCACAGATGGCTGGCTCTAGAATGCAAGATGAAAAGGTTCTCTTTTATTATAGTGTTAGTATATGCCCCAGTAGGATCAATGGATAGAAGAGCCACATGGGACTCAATGATGAACTTGGGTAGTGACTGTGTTATCTTGGGGGATTTTAATATGGTGGAAAGCTCAAAAGACAAATGGTTGCAAAAAGGTTATGTAATTAGAGGTCCTAAGGATCAAATTTGGGAAGATCTCAAGGAGAACTTGCACGTGATTGACATTGGAACACCTAGCATCTACACTTGGTGTAATAGACAGATAGGCATTTTAAGGAGAGAAGCCAGATTGGACAGAGTTTACATAGCCCAATCTCTGGTTGAATACGCTTTAGAGGTAAAAAAAAGAACCTTCTCTTCTCTTATTTTGTCAAATCACAAGCCAGTTTTAGCTTGGATTGATTTGGGAAATGGAAAAAAAGGAAACTCTTGGTTTAAGGCTGATCCATCTTTATTCAAACTGCAGACTGTTCAAAAATTGGATTTGTTTTTCTCTGCAGTGAAATCATATTCTCGGGGTCGGCAAGATGCTGTAAAAAGTGTACAGTCAATTCTAAAAGAGTCCAGAAAATATAGGGCTGCTATCAGAGCAAGGAGAATGGATAAGCTGAAGATGGAGGTGGAAATACTTGAGCAAAGAGCAAGGATGAATGACATTAATGCTCAGCAACAACTATTGGACAAAAGGAAGGACGTCAAGATACAACAGTAGTATAAGATCCATAATGCCAAGATTTATTTCAGAGAACGGTGGGCAGGAAAGGTAGATAGACCAGGTTAGCCTGGGGAGGCTTAGAGCTAGGCAGGCTTGATTCTTGGGTTGAGTGGCAAGGGTATGAACTATTTATAGGTCTTCGCTATTTTTGGCGCCGGGGCCCAAGTCTATAAAAGAGGCCCAGGGGGTTCAGTTCTCAGTGTGCAGTTGGGAGCAAGTCTCGTTCCCAGGTGCAAGGTCTGGATTGAGTCGTAGACGCATGCCTGCATCTTAGCGTAGCCCAAGGCCCAGTGGCAGATCCAGGGCTTCACAGTGCCACCTGGTGGTATGGGACACCGGGCTGGTTTGGATCTAATTGGGAGTTCGTGCCAGTAGCTCAGCTCGTGGCTCGGAGGGGACATCTACTGATTCGGGATCACATCCCGCAGATGTCACGGTTGGGTGGTGAGCAGCCTGCTCAGATCTGATGTTGTGTGTGGTTGTTTTGCAGATCAGGGGTTTCAGGAGTGCTGGGATGTGTCAGTTGGTATCAGAGCCAACTCCTGAGGTAGGAACTTCTGATGCGAGAATTTTTGACAGATTTCTCTTCCAGGTATGCCCTAAATTTCAAAATCTGTTGCTGCGTTTTTGCTGGCTACCTGGGATAGAAGGGGTGGAGAGATATCTGGAAAAGAAAGAAGAATAGGAGAGAGAAAAAATCGAGATCCCTGAAGGCCTGTGAGAGAAGTCTAGAGGAAGGGGAGAGAGAGCAGAAAAGCAGGAGAGAGGGGCGGAAAAGAGCAGCAAGGGAGGCGTGGAAGTGGCGCCTGTGATGGTACGGAGTAGGCAGGGGCAAAGAAAGCTTGTCAGCCTGCGCAATAGGCTGAGTACAGCCTGCGCAATAGGCTGTGTACAGCCTGCGCAACAGGCTGCGAACAGCCTGCGCATAGGGCTGTGTGCAGGGGGTGCTTTTTTCGAAAAAAGCACCCCTCCAAAGCTAGAGGGGCTTGGCCTTTTTTGGAAGCTCAGCTTCCAAATAAGGCTACCCTACATCCTATATAGGTGGGGGCAGGGTACCAGCCTACTCACAAGTCAGCCTACAGATTCGAGGCAGTACCTCGATTTCAGCGCCAGCCTGCCTCATCCGACCCTGCCTGCGCCAGCACTGCTCTGCATCGAGCAGACTGCAGCACTCGTACCTTGCTTGCGCCAGCGCTGCTCTGCATCGAGCAGACTTCTGCAGCACTCGTACCTTGCCTGCGTCAGCCTGTGACAGCCATCGAAGGCTTTGCATCAGCACCGTACGGACTGTACTGAATATCTGCGTTAGCCCTACACCTGCTGCTGTGAACCCCGACTGCGCACCTGTACCTGCAAACTGTACGGACACTATACAGCTACATCAGCACTGTATGGCCTCCGTCAGCATCTGTACGGCCTCCGTCAGCAGTCATACAACCATGTCAGCAGCCGTACAGCCACGTCAGCGGACCGTACGGCCTGCGTCAGCAGACCGTACAGCTACTCTAGCAACACGTGCATCCGGTTGCGGGTTCGGAGAGGTCTCGGGATTCGTGGGCCTCTGATTCACCAGGTTCCAGCATCTCCTTCCGTTAGCATCATTCGGGACGGTTTTCTTCTGCTCCATCCTCCTCTGTGCTTTGTTGCAATCAGTTATCTCTCTCAGTTTGTGTTCAAATCAGATTTCAGCCATGTCTGATGCTCAAAATCCCGAGTTCACCATGGGAGAGCAGGACTTGGATTACACTCCTGTGGGAGAGGAGGATCAGGGTCTCTATGATGACCTGATAACTAAAAAAGCCTTCAGTGAATTTACGACTGCTCTTGATGGCAAATTCGAGCAGGTCAATGCTAATCAATCGGGGTTGACACAGCAACTCCAGGGGATACAAGCAACACTCACCCTTTTGGCTAGTACTGTACAGGCACTCACGCATGTGGATGCCATGGCTTCAATGCTAGGCCCGAATATAACTCCAGATCCTTTTCCGAGTGACCAAAAGTCAAGAACAAAGGAGGTAGTTGACACTTGGTTGCACAAGTGGCAGGTACACTTCCAATTCCACCCCTATCCAGATGAGAAAAAGATCCAGCTTGCAGCAGGGTTTATGTCAGGTAAAGCCTTGCTATGGTGGAAAGAACTCCAGCCTAAGTCTGATACTTGGACAGATTTTGAGGGCATCTTCAGGAAGGAGTTCCTGAAGAAGGAGGATGACTACGATATCGTTGGCAAGCTCAAGGCCCTCGATATGTCAAAATTAAACTTGACCTTTGAAGTTTATCTTCAAAGATTTAGGGATCTGCAAACCAGGGCCACTAAAATGGATCCAGTGACCTTGTTAGGTTTCTTCATGGATGGTTTGCCAGACTCCTACAAGTTGCAGATAAAGAACAACAAGTGCACAACGTTGCAGGAGGCCATGACATATGCACGCATATATGATGATACCATGGCCGGTACCAAGGCAACCACCGATACGAGTGGAAAGAACAAACGCAAGTTCTTTCAGCATACGACTGGTATTGCGGAGACGAAGTCTACGGACAACACCTCCAGGAAAAGCTTAACTCCAGCAAAGAATGATAAGGCCCGTTTCCTTCACACTCTCAGGCTCAAGAAAGAAGGCCGATATTTCTATTGCGAGGAGCGGGGCCACACAAAGAATGAGTGTCCTAAGCGGAAGAACCAAAAGTTGGTGCTAGGACCGAAGCTCCAGGCGGGTCCACGTACCGTAGCCAAGGGAGCAAACCAAGTCACGATGACAGGTATTTCAGTAAATGTCATTACCTGCCCCCTTTCTTGTAATTGTACTTTCAATACTTCGTTGTTTGGTTCCCATGATCTTTTCTGAGTTTATGGAGAAGTTAGGGACCAACAGGTTCACATTCTCTTTGATCTGGGCAGCTCTCACAATTTTGTCAATTACAAATTTGTGCAGAAGATGGGGCTGTCCACAGTACCTAGCGACCACACCTATGAGGTGCAGCTTCCAGCTGGGAAGCAGTTTTGGGATCGCAAGGTTGAAGCGCTTCCTATCCGGATTCAGGCCTACACGGGAGCTCTTACATGTTATGTTATGCATCTGGAGCATGTAGACTTGTTGATCGGGATAGAGTGGTTTAAAACCCACAATATTTAGATCGGATGGACGGAGCATACGCTTTCTTTTGTAGATAAGGACACCCAATTTTGTATTCAGTGTGATAAAATTCCCCCTTCTCAGGGGCCTATTGTATCTGCGATGCAACTTCGGAATATATTAAACAATTCTCATTATGATGTCTATCAGTGTGTTTTGATTCCACTTTCTTCATTTGTTGTTTCGGTAATTAACAAGAATGAATTAAGTGTGTTTGAACACCGAGAATTGAGAATGTTGTTAGATAATTTTAAGGACGTATTCCCAGCTCAACTGCCGGAAGGTTTACCTCCAGAACGGGTAGTAGATCATCGCATAGACTTAGTCCCAGGGGCTCAACCTATCAGTGTACCACCTTATAGGATGAGCCAGGTAGAGGAGGATGAGTTAGCTATCCAGCTTCAGGATTACCTGAATATGGGCTATATCCACCCAAGTAAATCACCTTGGGGTGCACCTGTCCTCTTAAGAAAGAAGAAAGTTTCTTCCTGGAGAATGTGTATAGATTATAAACGATTAAATAAAGTCACAATTAAGAACCGCTATCCTTTACCTCGTTCCGATGATTTGATAGACCGTTTGGCCGGAGCGAAGTATTTCACTAAGATTGATTTGCATATGGGTTATCATCAAATCCGTATCTATGCTAAACACATAGATAGGACCGCATTTCGGACTAGGTATGGTCATTACGAGCTCCTCGTATTATCTTTTGGTTTGACCAATGCTCTTGCTACTTTTCAGCAGATGATGAACGATTTGTTCAGGGATTTTCTGGGCAAATTTGTTGTAGTGTTCTTAGATGATATCTTGGTATATAGTAAAACGCTTGAGGATCACATAGGACACCTCCGGGTTGTCTTAGTAGTTCTAAGACAGCATAAGCTTTATGCCAAGATGAGTAAATGTGACTTCTTTATGAAGGAGATCATTTACTTAGGACACAAGATTTCTTCTAAGGTATTAGCATTGATCTAGATCGTATCCAGAAGGTTTTAGAATGGCCTATCCCTCAGACTGTGAAACAACTTCGTTCTTTCCTAGGATTTACGGTATTTCTTCGGAAGTCAGTGCGTGATTATTCACGTATCACAGCACCCTTGACCAACATATTGAAAGGTCGTGGACGCAGGGCTACCCAGCCGATCTCTTGGAATGATGCAATGAACAAGGCTTTTGAAACCTTGAAGTTTTCTATCAAGGAAGCACCCGTTCTTGCATTACCCGATCCTACCTGGCCTTATGTTTTGGAGGCCGATGCGAGTGATTATGCGATTGGGGCAGCTCTATTCCAAGAGGGCAGACCTGTAGCTTTCGAGAGTAAGAAGCTAGACGACACTCAATATCGTTGGCCCACACTCGAGAAGGAACTTTATGCTGTAGTGTATGCTCTTAAGGTTTGGAGACACTACTTGTATGGTTCAAAGTTCCTTGTATTGACTGATCATCAGTCAATTAAGTATGTGTGTGATGGATCAGAATTGAGGGGAAGGAAAGCTAGATGGGCAGAATTAATGCAGGATTTTGATTTCGAAATACGTTATCGTAAGGGTTCGTTGAATAGTGTGGCGGATGCCTTAAGTCGAGTTAAGTTTGTAAATGCTTTGTCATTTACGGAAATATCCTCAGACCTATTTCAATCCTTGAGAGGGCTATACGCAGTACATCCAGTCTTTCATGTCAGTAGATTGAAAGAAGTCTTGGGTGTAGATGATCAACTTGTTTCTCCTCATGAGATTATAGAAGTTACAGATTTAACTTTTATTCCTCACGAACCTGAGTGTATTCTTGAATTTCATGCAAGATAGATTCGAAATAGAACTATCACGGAATACAAGATCAAGTGGAAGGATCGTGTTGAGGAGGATGCAACACGGGAGACATTACAAAACCTCCAAAGAACATTTCCAGATTTCTTAGTGAACTCACGAGTGAGTTCTTAGAGGAGGGGAAGTATGTCATGTGCACGGATTGGTATCTGACGTGTACTAGGTACACAGAACTAGCTCAGGTTAGCCTGGGGAGGCTTAGAGCTAGGCAGGCTTGATTCTCAGGTTGAGTGGCAAGGGTACGAACTATTTATAGGTCTTCGCTATTTTTGGCGCCGGGGCCCAAGTCTATAAAAGATGCCCAGGGGGTTCAGTTCTCAGTGTGCAGTTGGGAGCAAGTCTCGTTCCCAGGTGCAAGGTCTGATGAGTCACGAACGCACGCCTGCATCTTAGCGTAGCCCAAGGCCCAGTGGTAGATCCAGGGCTTCACAGTGCCACATGGTGGTATGGGACACCAGGCTGGTTTGGATCTAATTGGGAGTTCGTGCCAGTAGCTCAGCTCGTGGCTCAGAGGGGACATCTACTGATTCGGGATCACATCCCGCAGATGTCACGGTTGGGTGGTGAGCAGCCTGCTCAGATCTGATGTTGTGTGTGGTTGTTTTGCAGATCAGGGGTTTCAGGAGTGCTGGGATGTGTCAAGGTGTGATAAAGCTTATCCCAAAAGAGGGAGACAAATTAGTCCTAAAAATTTGGAGACCCCTCACCATGTTAAATTATTCCTATAAGATATATGCCAAAGCTATTGCATTGAGATTGAGGTGTAAAATGGATAATTGGATTCTGTAAGAGCATAAAGGATTTATAAAAAATAGACATCTTTTGAAGGCAATTATCAATCTATGGGAAGGTTGCACACATGCTGAATAGAGTAATCAAGAGGTTTGTTTAATAAAAATTGACTTTGACAAAGCCTATGACAGGCTGAATTGGGATTTCCTATTGCAATCCCTTAATAGTTTGGGGTTCGGAACCAAGTTCACCTCCTTGTTGCCCTACTGCTCTCCAATGCCTCAGCAAAGGGGTGTGTGAATGGAGAGATGTCTTAGAGCTTCATGTTGAAGAGATCCATAAGACAAAGGTGCCCTTTGGCCCCTTTATTATTTGCCATAGCTGCTAATGCCTTGGGATGGCTAATAAAAGATCAAGTGTCAAAGGGTGAAATTAGAGGTATAGAGCTCCCTTTAGGAAAGCATTGAGTGAATTAGCAATTTGTAGATGACACCACTCTCACCATCAAAAACACAGATGTAGACATACTAAGAGCTATGGAATATATGGACATCTTCTGTATGGCATCTAAATCTAAAATAAAGCACTCAAAAACTAGCTATGCCTTGATAACAGGTGACCCTCAAAACCTTCTGGATCAGATGGGCTGCAAAAGAATTCCACACATTGGGCAGATCTTCAGACTATTGGGCATCCCTATGGGTTTCAAAGTTAAGATGAAAGACAAAAGGGAATGGTTTCAAGATAGATATAGACAGGCTCAGAGGGTTGCAGGCAAACCTAGCAGGGAGGAGGGTTGTACTAAACCATTGCATATACCCGATAGCTATCTTTTATCTTTCCTGCTGGTGTCCATCCAAAACAGGATTATAAAAGTTTATAGGAATTTGTAGATCCTTCCTGTGGGGGGGGAGTGACACAAGAAGACGAATAGCCAAGGCCAAATGGGCCTTTTATACAAGGCCCAAGAATGAAGGAGGTTTGGAAGTTATTAATATATAGTTGACAGCATACAAATTGGCAGCCACATGGATAACAAAAGCCATCACTTCTCCTGACAGTCACTGGGATAACCTCCTTCTGAGAAATTTCGAACATATCAGACCTTACAGGGCCCCTAGGTGGAAGGACTTTCCTCTTCTCTTAGCTATAGGCAACCCAGAACCCTACATAACCAAGGGGAGTCAGCTTTGGAAAACCCTTTCATGGGCCTTTGAACAGATCAAGAGTCACATTATCCTCTCTGGAAAATGGAGCTTTATGACTCTAGATTCAATTTGGGTGTCTGTATTCTTCACCAAATAGCAATTAAGTGATGAGGACTTCCTAAAAGCATGGCATCTCTCAAAGAAGAGGTTAACCAGTTGGGGAGATGTGTGGGACAAAACCAACTTCAAGTGGAAGACATGGCTAGGAATAAGAAGAGAATTTAGACTCAGGAATGCAAATTATGAGTTGGTTATGAGCATAATACAACTGTGGGAGGGTGGCTTCACATGGAAAGGGGGGAGGGTCCTAAACTTCAATAGAGAGTTCAGCTAGGTAGGCAGCTCATCCTTCTTGCCTATCCCCACTCCTTCTGAAGGCATTGAAGAGGTTGTGTCCAAACTCAATGCTAGATGAAACATTGCTGATGCTGAAAGGAAATGGATCAATAGATTTGCACTGACCTGGGATAGAAGAATACCAGAGAAAATGTCCACTTTGGGATGATTAATTCTACACAAGGCTGTCTTGACTAATTGCAGAAGCCTCAGGATTGGTAAGGGAGATGGCACATGCAAATTTTGTTTTGGTATCAAAGAGGACATCTTCCACCTGTTTATAGCTTGCCCTAGAGCAAGAAAGGTCTGGAAAGTTGTTCAGTTAAGGATAGGGGAACCAATAAACTGGAAGTCAATTCTCTTGGGAGATGCACTCAGACTTTCTTATGCCACATGGGTGTACATCAGGGCACATGCTTTATGGTTTATTTGGATTGCCAAAAATACTTATCAATTCAATGATGAGGTTATACATGCTGATCATTTGTATTTTAATTGGTATGAAAGATATTTTCTCACTAACTGAACACAACCTACTGTGGTCCAGGCAAAATTCCAGTTGGATCAAGAGTTCCATAACTATAATGATTAGGTTTCACAACTGCTGGCTGAACTGGAGGACCACATCAAGGATGCAAGGAGGTGTACCAACTCCAGCATTGACTTTCAAGCGCAACTCTTACCCTCCCTGTTCCTAGTGAAAGAAGAACCTACAGTCTAAAGGGGCACCCTGTTCCTTTGTCACAATGCTAAGTGAAGGGTACCAGGTCAACAGTAGCATATTTTGTTGGTTTTTTTGTTGTGATAAGGAGAAATCCTGGTCTTAGAAAGTATACTACTCTTTTGAGAGGGTTTTTTGTTTTTTGAAGACCTTATGTGTACAAAGTATATGATGGTCATAATATAAACAAACCTTTTTTTTTCTGCCCCCCCAAAAAAAAATCCTCATGTGAGAAATCTTGGGCTTAGGACCTATCTAAGCCTCATAAGGTGTGATGGTTTTCAATGTCCTTGTGGGGCATTTGTTCAAAATATAGTTTGGTTAGGCAAGTGCTTGAATTTCAACATACACTTGGCCATCTCCAAGCATCCGCAAGTTTAGCATCATCCAAGCATCTGTCATATGCATCAAGTTTGTAGAGTCCCCTAGTCAATGTGCCAGTCAACACCATGGTAAAGGCACATGTAGCATCATAGACTGCATACCTAACACCATAAAAAAGAACCTAATATCCACAAGTAGCTATGGTTGAAATGGATATGAGGTTTTTGCGAATCACTAGTACATAAAGTACATTGTCTAGAGTGACTAGACCATCAGATATAGAAGAAATGGCAACTTTCCCAATGCCTTTTACTAATTAAGATGCATTATTGGCATACATAACTGTTCCCCCCTTTGGTGCATTTTCAAGTGGGCCGAATAACTTCTTGCAGATAGTGATCTACTTGCTAGCACCAATATCAAAGAACTAGGCATTAGAAACATCTGAAACTATCATGCAAGCATCATGAATGTTAGGATTATACTGATAAGTACGAAGAAAAACCCAATGCTGATCATGTGCAAAATTAGCTGACTCATGTCAATCATCTGGACTAGGAGCACTAGAAACTGCAAGTCTTGACTCCTTTTTAGATGCAATTCTCTTCTTGCACTTAGTGATATCATGCCCACGTTTCTTGCAATAGTTACATCTCTTTTTCTTCTTCTTCTCCCTAGATGCATCATGAGAGTGACCAACATGTGTAGAGGGGGCTTGCCAGCTGAGACTCTCCTTTTGCCCTTGTTTTTATGTTGTGCAGCAAAGGCTTGATCACTAGCCATAGGAGCATTCTATTAACACGGTTTTGTTCCTCTTGTAATAATAGGGCAACCAGCTAGTCAAAGAAATAATGGTTGGCATTGCTGCCTGCAACCAACCGCAAAGTAGTAGCAAAGCCCTGATAGGAATCATGCAATCCATCAAGTGTCATGGATACAAGCTGAAAATTAGGAACCACCTCATCAATGTTGGCCAGCTGCTCTTTCAAATCCTTCACACTGCTAAGATAGGCATCCATATCACCACCCTCTTTGATCTTTAAATCCTTCAACTGTTTGCAGAGATAGGCAACTCTAGCCTTATTCTGCACCTAATATAAGGAGGCAAGATGATCCCAAGCTTGCTTAGCTATCTTGCATAAGCATTTGAAAAAACAATCAAGGCATGTTCTTTGGCGCATAACATGCATCCCACTAAATTTGCTCCTAAGTAGGAGGCAAAGTACCTATAGTGGGAAGAGGTAACTGCACCAGAATTAGCATTGAACCCATTTCTAGACGAGCCTAAGGTTGTACCAGATGTACCAGAAGTAGTACCAGAAGTAGCAAGTCTAGTGGGTCTAACCTCAATGTTTGAAACAATATTCCAAACGTCCTTGGCAACCAAAATATGCCCCATCATGTAAGCCCGCATGGGGTAATTTGTGCTATCAAGTTTGTCCTCACACCCAAACATCCCAAAAAAATCATCCTTATTGCAAGCCATAGTGCAAAAAGGCACCAACTAACAATGCAAATGAGAGGAGCATACAACTGCTATATTAGATGCATAACCAGATATGTGAAAAGCCAACTCCTAGTTTGGTGGTTGCAATATTGGAGTTTCAATACACTTTTTTTAGCAACCAAAATGCTTTCTCCTATTCTTCTATCTAAAACATACAAAGGATCCTTCTTGGTAAGCCATGTGAGTGTTGGCAAATGTAGGACAAACACCTCAGAAATCAATTGCATCACTTCACTTATTCATGAACTACATCAGTCCTTTCAAGTTGCAAGTAACTTTTGCATGAGCTGTGCCACTTCACTTGTTCATAAACTACATCAGATCCTTCAAGTTGCGAGTTACTTTTGCATTTTGAATATCTTTTACCTTTTGGGGATCAATCGCTAGCCCTTTGTGGAAATAATATTTCTTAACAACACTCCTCTATGTACTAAATGCACCTTTTGTCACACTCAAGAAAATTCTTGAGGATCTACATTTATCAAAACACAACCACGGTAGTCAATATGATCTTCCCTTTTCCAAAGACACTAAAAAGCTCCATGAGTACCCACTTAAAAGTGGTCAGAAATGGGACAAACACTTTTTGAATCCAACTTTGAAAGGTTGGAGGCATGGTCTTCAGATGACCGAATCCCATCATGTGACTAGTATTCCATCACAAGTGTTGTTTTACCTTTGTCCTCTTCTACCATCTAGATTTGATTGTGACCACTAAAGCATCCAAGAAATGGCATACCTCATGTCTAATGACCACATCCAAAATTGTATCACAGAATGGTAGTGGCAATGGAGTCGCTATTATTGTGGCATTTAATTTTTGGTAATCCACACAAATCTAGAGCTTTCCATTTTTCTACAAAACAATTACAATTAGGGAAATCCACATTACTTTATCAAGTGGATTGATGAGACCCACATTTAGTAGCTTGTCAATTTCCTATTTGACTTGTTGGGCAAAATTTAAGTTCACCCTATACCTCTACTAATTACAAGAATCGCATCCATTTCTCAAATTGAATTGTTGTACGCACATGCTTGGATCAAATCTATTCATATTTTTGTACTCCTAGGCGAAAACATCAGAGAGCAATGTAATCAATTCATTCCAAAACTTGCTCTCTACATGCATGTTGACCTTAACAATTTTCAAGTCATCTCATGTACCTAGACTCAGCTCTTTGAGATCGTCCTCTTTGACTCAATAAGTTCTTTGCATTTGATCCTCATAAGCTAATTCATCTTTAGTAATAACATCCTCACAACATTTTTGGTGATGAGACACTTTCTCGGTATTTAGTTTTGATTTTTGATCCAGTATTTGGTCCCCCATTTCCTTCTATTTTTAGTCTAAACTAGATGTAGATACATCCTCCCACTATGTTTTGTTCTTCTCGTTCATATTTTTGAAATATTTGACTTATATCAACTTTAAAAATCAAGATGATAGATGTATTCACATCTAGGAACTGCTATTCCTCATCATCCAATTTCATCCCCATGTTGACATATTGAGCAATTATTGGGTGCACTATCTTCTTCAAAACTACTTTCAAGATCATCTCTACTTTCAGCTTCTTCTTTTTGCTATGGATGGTGATTTTAGATGTATCCCACTCTTGTTATTAGAATTGGGCTACCTTGAACCATGGTTTGCCTAGCAACATTAGATACATCATATTGCTTTCTTCCATTTCTAAAATAATAAAACTAATATGAAATATGAATCCTTGAATGTAGATTACCTAGTTCTATATTATACCTAGTGGTCGCACCCTCTTTGATCTACCATCTTCACTTGAAAGGGTCTTGGATCCAATTCAAATAAAACCATTCATTTTTACATGAATTGTGGTAGAATCTTAACCTCACATCCACCTCTAACAACACACCAGCTAGATCTTGGGCATGAAATAGTTGACATCACCAAGTTCTACATGGTATGCAATTAGTTTAGCCAAACAATACTTCTCATCATCTATGGAAACATCAATATTTATTGGATCACCTTCCTTTGATAGCTCATTCACCAATTTCTCCAAAATTCTAGCACCATGCATAAGAGTTAGTCTAGTGTGATCTAGATTTGTGCCTACTTTAGGGCTTTTAACAGATCCGCAGATCAACTTTTTGATGTACGCATCTTACATCTAGATTGAGTCTCTCCGAATCCTTTGGATTATAATCTTGGCATCAGACTTCTTTGGACTAAAATTTTGGCATCAAACTTTCTAAGTTATTGAACTAGGTCTCCTCATTTAGACTCATCTTTACAGATTACAGCATCTATATTTCTTTCAAAGCTCCCATTCTAACTTCTTTTTTGTCTTTCCATTTTAGCTAGATATCTTTTTAATTGGTTTTACCCATGTTTTACAAGTTTGAAATCTTGAACTAGGCCTTTGGATCTAGTGACTACAAGCACATTAACCTTCTATGGCTCATTATGCAGACTAAACAATCGCCTTGCTCGTGAGCATCCATCAATTTATAATGAGCTTCTTACCGAGGTACTAGGCAATTTTTGAATAATTACAACATTCGCTTGTGGAGGTTATTGCTCTTAGTTTTGTGGTCTCTGCCTTTAAACATTGCTACCATATCGTGCAATCGGGATCTGTACTCCTATCTATGTTTACACCACAGAGAAAATTCATACCTACATGATGTTTGTTTTCAAGACAATAAGTAAAATCTTTATCAATTGTGGAATTTTGACCCCATGCATTCCGTTGCTAATTCCTAGTTGAAAACATGATCATCATTTTTTCCTTAAGATAATAGTTCAATAAATGGCTTACCATGTCCATAAGTAAAATATTTCATAAATGCGATTGAATTGCAAATATAGAGAAAAATCATGAATCACATACAAAAAATATATTTATTAATGGTGCATGATATGGGCCCCCAATAGCAAACCACACCCTAAGGGGACTTTATTCACTTGCTAAGGGTACCACTTAGAAACCTTGATCGACCATCAAGGCACCATTGATTCTTTCATATACCCATGAATCCTTCATTATCTTTCATGATTTATCATTCCATCATCCCTTTTTCATGATTCTCACAATCCGAGGAATAATCACACCATAGGAAAGAACTATCATTGCATTTAGATGCTCATCTAGAGCTCAAGTTAGTTTCAACATGCAACATGAGAATTGTAAGAAAACATAAGGAAAATAATTTATCTTTTACCAAAACCTTGTTTCCTAAGGAATATGGCATCCAAGAGCTATACTTAGACATTTCTCATGAGACCAAGGCATCGAAAGGGTGGAGGGAGAGACTTAGGAGAGGGAAATTTTTGAGGAAGGAGATTTCCTCCACTTCTAAACACTTGCAAAACTCTAAAAGAGCCTCAACATGAAGTCTAACTTGTGAAAGAAGGGGACCCCTAGAAGATCATGGTAAAAGAAAGGGATACCCATGAATAAGAGCTTATGGAGGACACATGTGCTTGTGGAAACCCACATTGTATGATAGGGAGGCATGCCTACAAGCATTGAAGAGGGAAATTTAGAGGTTCTGTTTCTAGCAAAATCTAGGTGCAATGGCATGGGTGGAATTGGTGCCTTATTTATAGGTGAATTTTGATTGGAAACTAACTTAGTTCTCTCCTTAGTTAAGCCACTAGTTGGAAGCCCACATTGGTGGCACATGGTTTGGGAGCATGGTTTTGTTAAACCATGGTTTTCGGGTAACAAAATTGACTTGGTTGCATCCTAATTGGTAGTTGACCTTATCTGGTTACATCCAACTCATAATTACCCTTATTCTATTGGATGACTCATTAGTTAGCACTCCAATTTGGCCAACTATTTAGTCCATCTTATCTAGTTATCCCAAAGTTGATAGCCCACCATTTGGTGGTCGAACCCATTATCTCCCATGGTTTTGGTGTGGAAATTTTATGGTTTTGGGTTTATGGTTTGATAAGCCATGAGTTAGCTTCATCGTTTTGGTAAGCCATGTTCTAGGTACATAGATTCCACAATCTGTGATCTCTCATGTAAGCAAAAATATGGGCCTAGCTCAAATCTAATTTATCTAAATGGATTTAGTTTATGTAATTGAACTAGATGGGCTTCGTTCCCAGCAAATCGAGCTAGATGGACTTAGTTTCCATCCAACTAAGTTAGATGGATTAAATTCCCATCAAGTTGAGCTAAGTGAATTTAGTTCCATTGTAATCAAATGAGATGGACTTAGTTCCCATCACAACAAAGTAGGAGAACTGAGTTCCCATGCAACCAAAGTAGATGAGCTAGGTCTATTTTTCTCCAATCAAAGCGCCAGGTCTTCACTTCATAAATTAAAAGTTTCCTTCAATACCAACTTTCCCTTTATTATTCATTCACATTTAATCTATGTGAATGATTAATGTTCGCATTTCTCATACATGTGCTTGGGGGCATTGAGAATTTCTTCAAAATCTTCTTGAATGAACTCAATTTCATGGTGCAAGTAAGTCATATAAGGTCACTCACAAGTGGGGGACTCATGCTTTTGCTTGAATATAGAATTAAAATGTAGTGATTTTAAACTTTTGAAAAATCTATATAATGCATACAAGAAAGCCTTTAGAGGAACCCTATACCCAAAAGTTTGCATCTTGTACATAATTAATTATCCATTCCAAATGTGCACATGTTTGAATCTTGTATTTTAAACTCCCCTCTTTATATTAATCCCTTAAGCTCTCAAAATTTTAAAATACCCCTTAAGTTCTCAAAATTTTAGAAATACCCCTCCATTAAATAAGGCTCTATGTTACACTTTTATAATAAGTTGACCTTAGGGACTCAAATGCATAATGTTTCTAAAAATGACATGGCTACAAACATAGCCAAAATGAGGTGATACCCAATCTTTGCATCCCACAATCTCCTAGGTAATCCAATTCCTTCTTGGGGAATGTTGGATACTATAGAAAGTTTCAATTGGTGTTGCATTGGTACAACCTAATGTAAAACACAAATTGGACTTGCCACCCATCTACTTTGCAAGTAGGTGACCCAATGTATAGAACAAAGTTATAGCACCACTAAGAGATGGTGTCTAGCCATGATTGAACAAGTCAAAACATTGAGTGACTTTTTTCGAGTGAGCTGACTGTTCAAGAAAAGTTCCCTAGGAACTATGCCATTATCTACGTTGACAATTCCAAGTTCTTTAACAATTGACAATCTACATTGCTAGCATTATAGTATAATAATATGAGAAAATATATCATAGAAGGTGGACGTATTTACATGAGGAAAGAAATATGATTGCAAATGAACTTCTATTCATGGGAGACTTCACGGGTCTATGAGACAAAGTACAAACACCGAAAAAGTGACTTACTCCATATGGATAACTAGAGAGTTGAGGGAGTGCACAAGGCCATCTCCTCTCGAGTTATTATAGGGCATAGCTACATTCTAGTACTATCATAAGGTGGCCTTTGTAACATCAATTTAAGGTTGAGGGTCTTTGGGTTTAGATTTGAAATCCCTAATCAATGCTTTCCCATCTCAATAAACTGTTGATTTACCTACTTTGTGTGCTTCCTTTACTTTGGTGAGTTTAGTATTTCTTTGTTTGATGTGGATCACAGTGATCTTCACAGATATCCAAATCTTTTCTCTTTAGCTTAAGTGTTTGTCTACGAATCTTAAGTCTTTCTACCCTCCCTCTAAAGTAGATTTGTGCTTATGTTCCATTTTGACTGATATTGCATATATCATTTGCATCCCATTCAACTTGTGTTACTTCCTTCTTAAGGCATACGGTTATGTCTTTTATGTATTTCTCCTCATCATCAAGACAGTCATCTTTTAGTCCCCCAATGTGTAAGATTGTCTTATTGCATCCTCTTGATTCTTCTCTTTTAGGTCCAGTTTATTGACTTTGCTGCTAGCATCAGTAGCCATTTCTTGCTTAATTGAGCTCACTTGATTGATCCTTAACCGTGGAGACAAGTATCAGTGCCAATGGAGATGCATTTATGTCCTCTGTGATAATGCCATGCTTTCCATTACTCTCCATATCTTGGACTTTCCTCCCAGCTGCAAGTTGAAGCTTGAGCTCTCTGGTTTCTTGCTATTAGTAATAGATTTGCTAATGCAAGTCTGAGATGATCCTTAGTCTCAAGTGAGCTTTCATGTACAGAGCGAGTGTTGATAATGCTACAATGGAAAAATATGAGGGCTTACTTATTGGAGTTGAGGCAGTAACATCTTCATCTTGGAAGCTCCATATTGTCCTGTGTAAATCCAAATACCACAATGCTGTAACTACCCCCAAGTTGGACCAAGGGTTCATTCCAACCTAGGGTGGGGGCTAGGTTAACTTTGAGACTTTGGACTTTGGCTTAAACTTTGGGGTTGGAAAAACAAATGGAATGAACTAAAAAACTTTGAACTGAATTGAGCTTAAGAAGTGACAACCCTTGGAACAAAGATGAAGAACTTAGAGCCTATGAAACAAAACTATGGCTGGTGGTGCCTTTGTTTATTTGTTGTGTTGACTTCATCTACTATGGTGACACTCAGGGGGAGACGGTTGAATACTCTAAAGGAGAAATGGGTGGGCGAGATGAGGGCGAGATGGCTGGTAGCTATGTGTGTGTGTGTCTGTGTTTTTCCTATTAAACATCTATCCTACTATACTACTGGACCAGTTTTCAATGTCATAGTAAACCAATTGCAAACATCTACTATTGCCCTTTTCAAAGACCTAGTGAGAGTAGCCCATTAATAACCAACTTCTCAATACCGCATAAGTGAGAATAATCCATATCATACCATTCCTCTTAATAAGGTGTCAAAGTGAGAGTCAAATATTATTCTCGCATTTATATTGGTACATTTCAAAAAGTACAATGATACTAATGATTAGTCTCCAATAGAGATTTCAATCTTATTGAGCAATACTTGGAGAAAATCCGTTGTAGAGTGCTCCTCGAAGTTGCCAACATTGTGTCTTTATGCCTTAGATTTTCTAATGTAAATCTGATGGAGAGGTATGCCGACTCACCTGCATCCATCCACAAACATAGTACATTAGAACATGTACACTATGAATTGTGGGTCTGCAAGCTTCAATGCCAGCACACAGTTGTTATCCATATCACTCAATGTAGATTAGCATAATCAAATCCTGGCATTTTACTATTCAATAGTAATCAGAGGTGGGCAATTAAAGATATGAAGAAATGTATATAAAATGTTAGTGAGATCCAAGTAATAAGTAGGAATCTCAAATAAACCATAAATATGGGAGTTCCAACCAAGTCCAAGGGAATTCCCAAGGTCAAGCTTGGTCCTAATGATCATTCTTTGTGAGAAAGGGGTCTAAGGGAAAGGGCTCCACTTGGATGAGGCTATGAAGAGGCAAAGCAGGTGGAGGCAGAGTAAGTGGGGCCAATGATGAGCTACCTTCCTATTGCTCAGCCTTTTGCAAAGGCTTGGCATCACCTGCTTGGACTTCCCTCTGGTCTCGGGGCATGAATTCACTGTCTTGCTCTTATGTGCTCTTGCCCTCCTCCATTTCATTGTCCTTGGAGGAGCCCTTCTAGCTATTTCCCTCTAGAATGTCTTACTTTGGTCCCTTAGAGGTGCCCTTTACACTATTCCCCTCCAGGTTATCTTGTTTTGGCTCGAAGGTGCCCTTTCCGTTGTACCCCTCTAGGTTATCTTGTTTTGGCTCAAAGGATCCCTCAACATTGTTCCCCTCTGGCCCTTGGGTCTTTTCACCCTCTCATTGGATAAAAGGCTGCTCTTCTTAATCTTTCTCATCCTCAGCTTGTTCCTTTGGTGCCTCTTGCTCAGTTTCTTGGTTAGCATGTTCTTCCTAGTCACCCTACCCTTACTCCTACCCACCCTGGTTGCCTGGTTCATGTTCATCATGCTGGGCTCCTCATGGCCATGCTCTTCCTAAAAGAGGCAACTTACCTAGCCAAGGCACCCATCCTGATACCAGAAGGTGGTGCAACATGTAGAGATGTGGGCCAAGTTTGTAGTGGGTCTGGCCCCGATTTATCGCTTAGAGCTAGTTCTCAAACACTTTCTCAAAGATGTTGGACCAATCTACCATCTTTGGTCCTCCACTACAGTGACCACTTGAGCCACATACTGCCTTGACACATACCCTACACTCTTCTTCAATCCAAAGAACTCAGATAGGAATCAATAGGTAGTCTTCAAACTCTCATCACCACCAGCCTTGCTGATCAGGTACCCTTGCGAAGATGATTAACTTCCATATTCAAAGTAGGCATCACACTGCATATCGTCCCACTAGCTTTGTGCTACTTCAATAAGTTTGAGGTGATCCTGACATGGATCTCATTTACGATGGCATGTGGTCTTCCTCATCATAGGAGTCAAGGATCTCCTCCGCCAACTCCTCATCATAGACCTTCTTCCAGGACAACTGCACAAACTTCAGTGGGCAATTGGCCTCTAGGATGCCTCTAAGGACATCACTAAAAAAATCTTTGATAGGGTGTGGGGGTGAAATGCAATAGCTTCTTTTGTGCTTAGAGGCATCCTAGAGGCAACTGGCCTCTAGGATGACTCTAAGGACATCACTAAAAAAATATTTGATAGGGTGTGGGGGTGAAATGCGATAGCTTCTTTTATGCCCTCCATGATGAGATGAAGATAATGTAGAAATAGAAAGAGGACGTAAGTGGATGGTGAAAGGGTTGGGCAATAGAGGTAGCTAGGTGCAATAGAGATAGAGGTCTTAGAAAGGATGATGAAGACCTAAGAGCTATGGGAATCAAGATAAATGAGAGGATTGTTGAAGACGATGAAGATGACAAAGACAAAGAGGTATACTGAGTCTACAAGTGAGGTTGAATAATAAAGTTCTTGACCAAATGTAGTTGATTTGACTCTGCAACTATGGTTTTTGTCAAATTAATGGTTACATGAGCCTCCCTTGCTTCATCATGATGATTTTGCATTAATAGCTCTTCAATATTAATCCATCCACATTGCAGAGGATGATGCATTTGTTCACCATCACCAAACAGGTAGCTACTAGCATGTCAACTTCTAAAAAATTCACCAAGGCATTGTCAACCGAGTCATCTATCTTTGAGTTTTGTTTGTCTAAAGAACTCACTGCTCAGTATGGCTTTACTTTTCTTCCATTGTACAATTGGAAGAACACATTGCCTTCTAAATCTGTGAGTTAAATTGTCCCATTGCCAAAAACTTCCACTAGCTAGAGGGTCCATTCCAACCCAACTTAAAATTGGTTTTGATAGGCCCCAACATAGCAGTGTAAAGTAACACAAGCATACCCTTCTTCAAATGGTGAGGAACAATGTGTCTATCTTGCCAGGCCTTCCGTCTGCACTGTGTTACCAATTGTGACCAAGCAACTTGGAGACATAGCTTTTCCAGGTGGTTTAGCTGATGCAATCACCCCTTGATTGCGTTGGTATCACCTAAGTGATGCTTTGTAGCAATTCAAAGACTTCGAACAACAAATTTTAAGGGAATGACTGCTTCCAAGCCGAAGGCCATATGAAAGAGTGTAAGATTGGTAGTCACCTTGTAGACAGTTTTATAAGCCCATAAAGTAGAGTGGAGCTTTGTTTCCAACTCACCCTTAGCTGATTGATTGTTTTAAGTCAAGATGAGTTTTAATGTCTTATTAGTTGACTCAGCTTCACCATTACCATGGGCATAGTAAGTAGTGGAGACTGTATGCATGATTTTGAGTTATGTTTTCAGTGACTGCATAATGTCATTGAGGAAATGTGTCCCTTGATCACTGTCAAGTTTCAAAGGGCATCTATACCTGCATATAATATTTTCAAAAATAAACTTAGCAGTACTATGCGTCGAGTTGTCTCAGAGTGCCTTAGCTTCTTCCCACTTAGCATAGTCAATGGCAACGATGATGTACTTGTTCTATGCAAACCCAGCTAGTTTAAAAGGACCAACAAAATCCAAACCCCAGCACTAAAAAGTTTCCCACGGCCTTGTGGATTGCTAAAACATAGATTGATTAGTCTGTGTATTGACAAACATCACATTGCATGCATTTAGTTTGAGCATCCTTAAACAAGGTTTTCCACCACAAACATGCTTGTAACCCTTTTTGAAAAGTTAAATCTCCATGAAAGTGTCCTTTTGATGGACGGGCATTCCCACTGCTAGAACTTTTCCCTTCAATTCCCTTTTGCAATTTTGGTTGGCAATTCCTTCTGTACTTTCCAATTGATGTCTTTACTTGAAGCATCTATGTCCTCAATGGTCGTCATTGGTCCTCTCGATCGAGTGACTACTTCAGCATCAACTATATCTGGCAGCTGGACTACAATTGCTCGGCATTCTGGTTCCACTTCTTTGTTCTCCATATTATTCTTAAGGAACTTTAAGTGTTCCGCCCAAATTGGACAATTAGAATGCATATGGTTTTCTCCACAACAAAACCATTTAATTTTAGATGGATTGGCATTCTCTTTGCCATTCTTCCCCTTGTACTTTTGCTCCGGGACATGGTGGTTTGCCACTCGGTGCTTGGTTATTAGTCACCACTTGATTTGCTGATACTTAGCAACTTTCACCACCATTAACTCAACAATTTGACTCATCATGGACATATTTGGTACAGGTATTACAATACATAGTCTTGCATTCCCCTTCCACATGTCCACCTATGGAACATTTATTACACCACTTCTCATTATTACCTCACTTACCTCGAATGCCAATTCTTTTAGGTCCTTCTTCAGTATAGTTTTCAATTTGTCTTTCTTTACTGGCATCTCCTCGGCATCACTATCAACATTACCTTGCTTTTCGAGCCTTCACTCTTCTCCAAGGTGATAGCTTGGTTTCATAGTTCCTCGTAGGTCCTAGTCAAGTTGACTATCTCTAGCTAGTGCAAATCTACCTCGGTACAACCTGTGATTAGCCTTTCTTGCATAGACTTGCCATCTAGAACCATAATCAACTGATTGATAAGAGCTCTCATCCTAACCACAAAGTATCGAACAGATTGTCCCTTGTTCTTCTTTAGTTCACTAAGCTTTGTCCTCACATCTTCCTTGATGATCTCTTGCTAGAACCTTTGCAAGAATGCTTTAAACATTACACACCAATCAAGGAAATACCCAATCAAAAATTGAATGAGCCATCTTTAGGCATTTTTAGTTAAGATACATGGAAGATAATCCATATACTGTTCATCTATTGTCGCACCATTGATATGACAGGCACACAAAAGACTTTGCCAATGATTGTAAGTATCTTGATCATCTATGCCCTTGAAGTTTTGAAACTTTACCTTGATAGTGGAGCTAGACTTGAACTTTTCCACTCCAAAGCCCGAATAGGCAGGTCTTCCACTCAGAAGAACTAAGTCACTAGCTCTTTGCCTATCATAACTATCTTCCTAGTTGTGAGGTCATAGTAGACTCTCTCTAACTTGGTTGGTACTATCTTCAAGCCTTAGGGGTATAAATTGATGTATGTCTATCGGTTGAGTTGTATTCCTGTGTGTGGTAAGAGGAACATGAGCAAATTGCCTTAGTTTCTCTTCATTCACCACCTCAGGTGTTTGGGGGTGCCTCTCTCCATTAGAAGCATGCATGTTCTTTGATGATGAGTTCTTTATCCATCAACTGTAGCCGGTCTTCTATCTTCATACCTTTCTCGGTGCAATCCTTCTGAAATGATAGCCGAGTATTGTTGAAGATGTTTTTGGCACTCTCTGAGTTGGTCTTCACATTCATTCTGATGCTCAACTAAAGAGATGGCCATCCTCTTGAAATCAAAACTCTCTATAGATGAGAGTTTGGACTCCATTTGCCATGAGGACTTTCATCCACCAATCTTCTAGGTTGCCTCATCCCAACACCATCATTCCAACCTGGTGCTATGTAATAGTCAACTTCCACCCTTGGGGTAGCGTAGCCGAGTCTCTCTCCTTGAGCTTTTCACTCCTGTTGGATAGTTGCTTCTACTAGCCTCCTTTGGACATTCAACTTTGGTTTTGATACCGCTCCACTTCTCATAGTCGGATGTAGCCACTGCCTTTGGCTCAGATACTCTTCACGTTTGGCTGCATATCTTCTTTATCTTTTCAAACATGTGTCAGCCATTGCTTAAAGCAAAAAGTAGTCGAATAGATAAACCTCATGCTCTCATAAGAAGACTAAAGCCAATAAATAATGGCTCTCTCAGAACATGTAATACATATGAGGTGCCACGAACTAGCAGCGGGAGGAAAAGGAGATCGACGATAGCAAGTAGAGGCTTCTTGCAAAGAAGATGCCCATGCACTCAGAATCATATGATAGTGTGTGGATGCAGGGAAGAATGTCTATGAAGATCACGCTTAGCCAGGGAGCTAAGGATGCCACCTCAGCATGAAAAGAGCTTAGCATAGCCTAAAGGCATCCACCACTAGCTCACCTGTAGGAAGCTTGCTTTGCCCCTCAAGAGTAACCGCAGACAAGGCTAGGCATTCAAACAGACAATGTCTTGCTCAGATCATCCCCCCTATAGATGTCTTCAACCTCTTTAAGAAAGACCATGGGCTCTTGTCCTTTGATGGACAAATTGATGAAGCTATCAATGGCCTGTATAATCTGTATCGAGCGTTGCAAATGATGTTTCCTAGTGAAACCATCCTGGAGGAGATCAAGCACTTCACTAGAAGTTTTCTCCAAGAGAAAGTGGAAAAGAACAATATCCAAGACAAGTGGATTATCACTAAAAGTCTCCATAGGTAATCTCAAAATTCTTTCATTTATATTTTGTAATCTTTTAAGTCAGGATCATTAGTGTCAAGCTATTTAGTAATCTTCACTCACTATCAAGACTTAGAAGAGTGAAAAGACATTAATCTTGATAGTGAGACTAGGATTTCAATAGGTTTTTGCTTTGCTTTTCTTTACGTAACATTCACCCCAACTATTATCCTTTATTTTCTTTTCTTTTTCTTGTGCTATTTGAAACATGCTATGACAAAATGCAAATTGATATGTGCTAAATAAAAAGTGCTATGAACATAAGTAAGAGCAAATCCCTTGGTCTAATAATTTTTTGAGAGTAAGCTTACACAAACGTGCTATATGCAAAGTTGCTATGTGCCAAACTCAAAGTGCTATGTGCCAAATTTAAATTGTTATGTGCTATATGAAAGTTGCTATGTGCTAAATGCAAATCAATATCAACCCAAGGAAGGGCACATTCCTTGGTCTTATAATTTTTGGAGTGGAAGTGTGCCAACTCTCCCCACACACAAATGTGTGGTTATGTGCTAAATACAATGCATTGTAAGCCAAATGCAAAGTCCTATGTGTTGAATTCAAATCGCTATATTTAAAATCCAAATTGCTTTGTGCTAAATGCAAAGTTCTAAGCATCCAATGCAGAGCAAATTCATTGGTCTTCAAATTTTACATTTTTTGTGTGCTAAATGCAAAGTGCTATGTTCTAAATCGGAAGTGCTATGTGCTATATGAAAATGCTATGTGCAATATGCAAATGCTATGTGAAAAAATACAAATTGATATAAACCCAAGGAAGGGCATATTCCTTGGTCTTATAATTTTTGGAGAAGAAGTGTGCCAACTCTCCCCCCACACAAATGTGGGCTTATGTGCTAAATGTAAGGTGCTATAAATAAAATGCAAAGTTGTGTGTGCTAAATTTAAATTACTATTTGAAAAATTCAAATTTCTTTATGCTCAATGCAAATTGAAACGAAATCAAGGAAGATCATGTCTCCTTGGTATTAGAGGCTTTAGAGAGGAAGTGTTTTGGATATGTGCCAAACGCAAAGGACTATGTGCAAAATGCAAAGATGAGTGTGAACGCAAGGTGCTATGTGCTAAATTCAAATAAATTCCTAAAAACACCAACTGTGGTTATATGCTAAAATTACAAAATCCACATAAACCATATTCTCTATCAATATGGCTAGCTAGCTGCTTGAATCTAGTTAACACTAACCCTAATCCCTAAACCTCTAAGCCCCCAACAGAAGGAGATCATGAATCAAGTACAGGATATCCTAGAGAAGGGCTAATTCAGCCTGGCTCCTCGCCCTATTGCTCCTTGGTCTTGCTTGTGCAAAAGAAGGATGGCTCTTGATACCTAGGATTGATGATATCTTGGATAGGTTAGAGGGGTCTACAATGTTCAGCCGGATAGATTTAAAGAGTGGCTACCATCAAATCAGGATATGACCTGAGGATGAGCATAAGACAACTTTCACGAACACATTTGGCCTGTATGAATTTCTCGTGATACCATTTGGGTTGACAAATGCATCTGCCACCTTCAATCGGATGATGGACAAAATCTTCAGAGAGCACAGAGCCTTTGTCGAGACTTTCTTTGATGACATTATAGTGTTCTCTAAGAATGAGGTTGATCACAAAGAACACTTGGCAATTGTTTTTGCAACCCTATCTCCTAAACCTATAGATCCTAAATCCTTCAAAACCCTAAAACTCTAATCGTAATCCTAAACCCTAAACCCTAATCTTAGCCCTCTCAACTCTAACCTCTAAACCCTATACTCTTAATCGTAAATTATAAACCTTAAACTCTATACCTCTAAACCCTAACGTTAAACCCTAAACCCTACCTTAATCACTAAGTCCTAAACCCTGACCCTAGACAGTAAATCTCCAAATCCTAAACCCTAACCCCTAAACTCCAAGCCAAATCTCCTAAACTCTAAAACATAAACTATAAACCCTAGCCCTAATCCTAAACCATAAACCTCTAAACCCTAAACCCTAATCCTTAAACCCCATCCCTTAAACTCTTAACCCAAAACCCAAAACCCTCACCCTAACCCCTCAACCTCTAAATCATAAACCTTAAATTATAACCCTATCCCTTAAGCCTATAGACCCTAAATCCCCTAAACCTTAACCCAAACCCAAATCCATAAACCTCTAAGCCCTATATCTTAAACCCTAAACCTTTCCCCTAAATTTGTAAACCCTAAATCCCCTAAGCCCTAAATCCTAAATCCTAAACCCTAACCCTAACCCGATCCCCTAAACTTGTAGGCCATAAACTCTAATCCCCAACCCAAACATCCTAAACTATAACCCTAATCCTAACCATAAACCTCTAAACCCTAAACTCTACCTATAGACCCTAAACCTTAAACCTAACCCTAACCATAAACTATAAACCCTGGCCCTCTAAACCCTAAACCCTAAACCTTAATCGTAAATCTCCAAACCCTTGACCCTAAACCCTCATCCTCAAACCCCAACCCAAACCCCCTAAACCCAAAACCCTGGCCCTCTAAACCCTAAATGGTAAACCCTGACCTCTAAACCCTAAACTCTTAATCATAAATCATAAAGCCTAACCCTAAACCATAAACCTCTAAATCCTAAACCCTAAATCCTAATCTTGGTCCTCTAAGCCCTAAACCCTTAATCATAAATCATAAACCCTTAACCCTTAACCCTAACCCTAACCCATAAACCTCTCAACCCTAAACTTTAAACCCTAACCTTAAACTCTTAATCATAAATCCTGAAACCCCACTAAACCCTTAACCCCAAATCATAAATCCTGATTCTAGCCCTATCTCCTGAACCTGTAGACCATAAACGCTAAATCGTAAACCCTAAATACTAGTTAACCCTAACCCTAATCCTAACCTAAACATCTAAACCCTAAGCCTGGCCCTCTAAATCCTAAACCCCTAAATCTGAACCCTAAACCATAAACCCTAAATCTCCAAACCCTTGACCCTAAACCCTCATCTCTAAACCCCAACCTAAACCCCCTAAACCCTAACCTTGGCCCTCTAAACACTAAACCCTAAAGCCTCAACAACAACCTCTTACCTTTCACTTCGATGAAGAGGAGATTTTAATCCTCTTAAAGCCCACGAAAGAGGTTAATGATAGTCATAATAGCCATCCTTAGGTTTGACACAAACTTTTTCTTGACTTTTTGCTTTTGTATTTTGATTGAATCAAATGAACTAGTATTCTTTTTGTTTTATTGTCAACCTTTCTCATCAACATTATCACACATTATGATTCTTCACATGTTGCTTCACACTCTAGAGTAGAGCATTCTCTAAATCTTTATTTCAAATCTTCAACTCACTTTATTCGTAATCTTTCACCTCACTCACTTTTCCCGTAATCTTTCACCTCACTCACTTTTCCCGTAATCTTTTACTTCAATCACTTTATTTGTAATTATCGTTCATCTCACATTATGGTGTGCACTCTAGAATCCTTAAATTCCTCTCTCGTGCACCTTACTATCACACTCTTAGCTTCTTCTTTCGCCATTCTCTTATCCTTAGCCCTACTCTCGCTCTTTCACTTCCTTCGCCTTATTCTCGCACTCTCAGTTCCTTCTTCCACAAATCCTTAAATTCCTCTCTCATTCCTTCTTCCATCTCATCTCGTAGTTTGTCTCTCATTACCATGCTCTAATCCTTAGCCTTACTCTTGCATGCCTTACTCTCACACTCTTAGCTCCTTCTGCCATTCTCCTATCCTCAGCCTTACTCTCGCTCTGTCGCTTCCTGCACCTTACTCTCACACTCTCAGTTCCTTCTTCTGCCATTCTCAGATTCTCAACTTTATCTTGCCTTAAAGCTCCCTTGTTACAATACTTGCATGCACTTCACTTACCCAAGCCAAAAAAGAGGAGTTTGCTACTTAGAAGCTCTTAGAGAATGAGGAAAAGGAAGAAATAAGTAGGTGTACTACTGAAATAAATAAATTAATTGCATACATGAGAGAGTTAGTAGAGTTTCTAAGTGAGGTCACTTCTTGTAGCACTCATCGTGGTTGATTTCCACCACATGAAGCTCAAGCCATACAGAGCTGAGAAAGTGCTATTCATAGAAAAAATAATGATTCACTATTTCTTTTCGGTAATTGTAATTAAATTGACCATGATGAGACGTTTTCAACACAAGACTAGGTTGAATCTCATATAGAAATAGCCAATACTAATGCTTTTGAGTGAGTATGGAGTATAATGTGGAGGCTTATAATTGTATCTATTTAAAGATATTTGTTAACACTATTAGTAGATATTGCAACTTCTTTTCATGTAACTTAAGTGTTATTGAAGGTGTTTGTTAACACTTTTGATTTAACTTAAGTGATAATGTCATGGTGTTCATAGATTATTGTTATCTGAATGATGGCTCATTTTTATTGGTCAATTCATCTCGATAAGAATCTTTCCAACCGAATGTGTGATCATCTTGGTTACGTGATGCTGTTGCATATTTTATGTTTTAACTCACAGTGGTTTGATGATATCTTCTTTGTTAGTAATTAGTAATTAGTGCAAGGTAGATAACTATAATGTAAGCTACATGTAATTTATACTACTATCAAATATCTCATGCTATCTTCTATAACTTTTTAGCTCTAAATGTGATGTACACTTTACCAATTCCCTATTTAGTGATATAGATACTCTATTTATATATGATATTACGAGATTATAAGCTTCTCCTCTTTTGATGTTCAATGATGTCAATGTTGATGGTATTAATGCTGAACTCACATATTACTTAGTGATATGAATGCTCGATTTACATATTATATTATGAGATTATAAGCTTATGCTCATTCGTTGTTTAATAATGTTAATGTTGATGGTATGAATACTGAACTCACATTTTATTTTTTATTAATGCTCGACTCACATTATTTAGTGATATGGATGCTCGATTTACATATTATATTACGAGATTATAAGCTTTTACTTGTTCGTTGTTTAATGATGTTAATATTGATGATATTAATATTGAACTCATTATTTAGTGAAACAATGAAAGAACAAAGATGAAAAGCCACGACAACGACGATGCTTTTTCAACCTATTGTCATATAGAAGATGAAACCATTTCGCAATGGGTCCCTCCACAACCAAAGAATGTCATACATGAGATTAATCGATTGGAAGAGGAACTTAGTGTTCCACAACATCTACCCGAGATTATTATTCGAAAGATGGATCGATTGCAAGAGAAATTGTGGAAAAACCTTCAATATTACGGAGATCCACAGTTTGCCAAGTACATTGCTAAAGTCTCCCACTATGCTCTCTGTTGAGTGCATGTCTTAAAAACATCGCGTACATCACAAGTTCTTCAAAATCTCGAACTTGATTTCTTAGAACTTCAACTATATTTTTTTTAATTAAAATAAATCTTGTATATTATATTAAGAGATGGCTTCAGTAAGCGTAAAGAAGATTCGTGGTGCATAAAGGAAAGAAGAGAGGAGCCATATAAGAATGCAGTAGCCTGATATTAGGCCAAAACTGTAGATGGATCTAGTTTGCATCAGATGTGCTGACGCAGGTCGAGCGATGCAAATCAGACTAATAAAGGGTGACATGACCCTTCCTCGAGCCGTGGGGCTTGCGATTCCAATCTTGTTCATCCACAAGGATGTCAAGGAGTTGTGGGGCGAGGATGCTAATCAGTTCAGGGCAGGCGATTCAGTGACGGAGTTTCCAATGCCTGATCTGCATAGGCCACCAAAGTCGCACAGAACTTCCACAAAAGAAAGTGGGTGCTGGACGTCCTTGCCCCCAACTCCCATTTCCTGTAGCCCAGTTCTAGTTCCTTCTTTATCGCACTTGCCTAGTTTGTAGATTGCACCCTTCTTGGACTGTCATTTCTTATCCAGCCATTGCTATGGTAACGAGAGCTGGCTTTCTAGCTTCGTTTCATGCTTTGTTCGATTGATCATTCAACCAGCCTCCTTTAACATGAAAAAGTGGTCACTATCATTCTCTTCTTCACCATTTTGTCATATTCTGTAGCCTCCACTTTCACATAACACCATACTGGACCAGAATTAGTCTTCGCGGTGGCTGGATCTCATTGCTGAAGAATGTGAATTGTTGCCTACAAGGACGTAAATGGCTGGCTCTTGTTGCTGTAAACGGATATCGATTTGTGTGCTTGCAAGGAAGAAAATCTTCAGATTGGTGCCGTCCTTGAGAAAAAGGGATAGGATGGGATTAATGCAAAGCTCCACGGAATTGTCCTCTTTGCTCTGGTGCATATGGTTGTCTACACAGGCATACATCCACAAGGATCCAATGACAAGTGCAGTCACTGATGGGATGCCTAGTGTACCTTGTAAAGTAGCCTGGTTAGGAGCAGCCGAGCCTCCTCCACAAGGTGCAGTGCTCCAGGCACCTGTGCCTCTTGTCTATATTAAAACTCACCAGCTCCCTTGCTAACCGATCGTCAGGTCTACACATGATTTGCATAGGTCGATTACATTTAGTTGGTCGGTGTGCCAGCAATTTCTTCACTACAAATTAGCTATTTTCACAGATTAAAAAGCAACGTTTTTGTAATCCATTGGACACTAAAACAGGTTTTTTAATGGATCATAAGTTTAGGTTTTGACTTGACTCTCTAGATAAGTTTAGGCAGGCTACCCCAACCATTGAGGCTGCCACAGTCCAATTGAATCTCAGTATTAGATCTCGGAGTTGTTACTTTTTTGGCATTCATCCATTCAGGAAGGAAAGGGCACCACCAGGATTGTTATTTTAATTAAGCAGCTTTTTCTCTAGTTGCAAGAGTTCTAAATTTGAAGAAGCCACTTAGTGCATAGGTTCACATGATATCAGCAAAAGCTCTATACAAAAAGGCAACTTGCCCACTGTATCAGAATGCTTATAACGATGGATTACCAACATGTACATCACAATGGAGCCTCTCAAGTACTGGCGCAAAGAAGAAAAATTAACATCAAGAACAAACTAAGATGCACATCCTTCGGATCAGTAGTACAGATCACAACAGAGACTTGTATGTGCTGGCCTTCCAGGAAGAGGACAAAAGGTGGTAAGACGTAGGTAATCAAGGTAATGAGATGGCAGCGTTGCAAAAATTGGGGTGGCAGTGGAATGTGAGGAGTTAGTAGACAGACAGCAAAAATCTTGCTAGAGTTGTGGGATGAAGCTTCTCGAGGGAGTTTACAAGGGAGGCAAAGGCATGGCTGCAGAGATGCGAGTGAGAGTGTAGAGATGCTGAAAAGCTTGGGAGCAGACCGTAGAGAAGCCAGTCATAGCCTCCAACACACCAGGCAGGCCTGTCTGCAAATTATTCATGGTGAGCACTCTAGTGTCCTGGACTGCCTTGATATGCTTCACCTTCTCCCCTTCAAATCTTCCCCTCAAGACCTCTGCAGCAGCCCTCTTCTCTGCTGCAACACCCCTCACAAGAGCCCTCCTGGCAGCTCCTACCTCCTCATCCTCTTCTTCATCTTCCCTCCCCCTCTTCCCACCAACACTTTCTTCTACTTGATCTAACCCATTTGCCCTCTTCTCCCATTGTCTCTCTAGCTTCTCCACCTTCTTTTTTTGTTTCGTCTCCTCAACTTGCTTCCCTGCCATTGCTTTCACCACCTCCCCAAGACTCTTTATGGCCTCTGATGCCACTTTGTCTGGCAGACATCCCAGCGCCCTTTGCCACTCCTCACAGAGCCTATGTGCCTCTGGTTCACCCCTTGACTCCTTGTACTCGTCTGCTTCTTCCTCGACTTTCTCCTTGCCTGTGTTTATTTTGGTCAAGCTCAGACGTAGCCAGCCATGCAGGGCTGTCATGTAGCCCCTCTGGCTGGCCACAAGCTTGCAGAAACTCTCGTGCCAGGCGCTCAGTTCTCTCTCCAATTGGATGGTGGCTTGATGGTGGACGTCGGTAGTGTGTTGCTGGTTCATGGATGCGTCCAAGCTTTTGATGTGGATGATTATCTGGGTCTGTTTGGCATGGCATCGATGCATCGTCCCCCACATGTTGTTCAACCTATTTGAAGAAACCAACATTTTTTCAGCATTCAACCCGACGCAGCATACATGAAGTCAACCCGACAAGCTTAGACCAACTTCTTGAGAATCAAGCTAATCGTCCAACCAGCAAACAAACTGTTATTCCAACAGAAACAATACACTGGCGCTAAGCATACGAGCATTCTTCAATCAGACACGAAGAATCAAGCTGACTGTCCAACCAGAGACCGTTTGTCCAACAAAAACAATCCACTGCGCGAGCGAGCAAAGATGTAGCAACAAATTTACAACGCACCCTTCGATCAAAGCAACGAGTTGGGGATGAAGTTCATCGTCCCTCAAGTCCTCAATAGCCTCGATCGTAGAATCTAATCCCTGATATGATACCAAAATGAGCGAATGCAGCCTCTTTATGTGCGCTCTGGTCTTGTCGATTGTAATGGCGTCCTCAGCTCTAGCCTCCTGACGTCTTAAGAGTGAACATTTGTTCTCACGTTCCTTACGTAAGGATTCCACCAGCTGCATTCATTGGGCCAAAACAGCACGGATGATATATAAAACCTTGAACTATGTCACTTGAATCATGCGATTGAATCAGCTGTAGCTCACCTTAACTTCTTCGTACAATTTCTTCTCCCATGCCAGGAGCCTCTCTAGCGTCAAAGTGTGGCTTCCGTTCCTCCCAGCTTCGTCCACATTGCTCTCTACTTCGTCTCTGGGACTGCGAGACCAGTTCCAGCTAAGAGCACTGAAAACTCTTGCGGAATGGTGATTTCGATCTGTCGCCCATCTCAGCGCTTTATAGCAACAACACCAGACACCTTAGCGATGCTACTGGAACTAAAACTCGGCAGCCACCAAAACATCACAGCGAAAACATTGCACTCTTGACAACATTGAACGATCATAGCATAGAACAGAAAAACAAGTTGCTGACATTAGCTCGAGGGGAAAGGAATACATTTGCTCCTGGTGACGTTGTTGTGCATGCGAGCAGTTTGCGTTTCCAGCGCCCGGGAGACATCCGTTCCGCCAGCCGATGCCTTGAGAAATTCTTCATCGAGCTCCTTCACGATTTCGACAAGATCCTTCCTCACGCCTAACCTCATCAGCATCCCGACGTTGCTTTCTAGGCCACTATCATCTTTATCTTGCACTCCCCACTTCACAACAGCAGTCTCTTCCTGAGCTTCTAGTGTGTCTATGGAGCCTGGCTGCTCGCCTTCATTTCCTGTGTTTTCAAGGACCTGAGATGCCTCGTCCTTGCTTTCAGAATCTTTGGCCTCGCCATTCGAATCCTTCTCCTGTACCTGGCGTAATTTCCGTTTCTCTTGCAGATGCAGCGGAGGATCCGTCGGGCGAAATGGGTTAAAGAAGTCCCAAGCAGCTCGCGCTGCTGGCGACGTTGGGGGGGAGTCGCTTGCAGCCTCCTGCTCTGAGGCAGGAGCTGACTGACCATTCTTCTGGTTCAAAGATGAAGAAACCGCACTCGCACGCCTCACGACGGGCACCCAGGAAGGCGACGGCATGGGCAGGGGAGGAGGTGGCGGCGGCTGGGGGAGAGCAGCAAACGGGCCTTGCCCAGCTGCAGGAGCACCGCCTTCTCCCTCAGCGAACTGGCGGAGACCAGCGCCGGTGTTTCTCAAAGCGAGCAAGTACGCACTGTGCGCTGCAGCGAAGGCGTTCCGAAAGACAAGAGCCTGCTTCATGAAATTCTTTCGCGATTTACATCTGCTCACAAGTTCGTCGTCGCTGAATTTGGAGTTGATGCACCCCATTTTGGACTTCCCGTCTTCAACGTCAAGACTATACGCTTGTTTTTGCGAAAAGTGGTTCGACGCTCGCTCCTAAAGGATAAGTAGAGCTAGCAGATGACGAGGCCGGCCTTCCTTGACTTCTCGCATTCACCAGCTCGAGAGGAGAGATTCTCATAACAAGTGCAGAGTGTTCGTCGTTCCAGCTCGCAACAGCTGCATGGTGTAGAGATGGAAATCTAGTGAAGCAGCAGCCCTGCAGAGATTGACGGCTTCAGAGATGCAGGCAAAGATTCGGGTTTACGAAGTGCGGATGGGCACTCAAAGCATAATATTCGACTTGCAGCATAAGGAAAGCTGGAAATCCACAGCAAAGAAGCCTGTGAAGTGCAGTACTAAAAGGTAAGGACGATGCCTGGGAGCTGAAGCTCAAAAGTATAGGATTGCAGCAGACCAGCCAAGAATTCACCGAGCGAGCAGGTTGAAATGTGTAGAGATAAATCATAACGGAGAGAAAACTACGGGACAACAATCTGTATGCATACCTCAACTTAACGTGCTAGATCTACTCTCCATGAATCACACACTAGGACAGAATCAGACAATGTAATACAGGAGAAATCATGAAACTTACAGAAGTGCGTCACATACATACTCATAGTCTGACCTATGCTGCACAAAGCAAAAGTCGAATGTAAACAAGTTTCACTCCAACAACACCCTTTGTCCAAGTGTAAACAAAGTCGCAAACGCAAAATTCAAAACTGTGACCGAGAGAAGACCAGAACAAAGCTGAGAGTATCCTTGGGCAGAGAGAGTTGAAAGCAACGAGTCAAAGGCAAAAATGCTGAACGTAGAACTATATTCTTAATAATGAAGTGGAGTGTGCACTCAAAGTACCTGATAATGCTTAATGTAATGTCATGAATAAGCATTTGGGAATGAGCAGGTATGAGTAGACAGGAAAGGCTTAGGGAACGGGGACTAATCCAACCGTGTAGATGCGAACTGAAAACATAAACAAACATCCAACGCAAATACAATTACAGTTCAAAATCCAGACTGCTGCACCCAAGGACTCAAAGCGAGATTATTACAATTTTATGCAGCATCCTTTGGGAATGGGACTGACCCAGAGATTCTGAACTCGCACTTATCATCTGAACTTTCACTTATGCAACAAAAATGCCCAATACAAAAGGGATTCATGGTTCAACCTCGCCACGACTGCTGCAGTCTGCTTTTCAAGGCATACCAGGCCATGCCCAATGTACAGTATATAAACTTTGACGAATTCTGACTTTTGAGGAATGCAGGGGACACTCGTGACTCTATGTTTGTATAGTATTTTGACTGTTTGCTATGTTTGCATAGCATTTTGACAATTGTTATTTAAGCTATATAGTACTGGCACAGAATCAAAGGTCCTCGAGTGGGGAAGGACAGCTTGGCCTAAAAGAAAGAGTGGCAAGGCAGCTCTCAAAGGACTGTTCTTACAACGGGCACTGTCCGATCTAGTGTAATTCACAGCCATCTTGTACAAAATATTTATTTCCCACATGAGTCGTCCTCCCCTACTGGCAACGTTTACCTTCATTTCTTACGGACAAGAACCCATCTAGATTCTACCATACTTCTAATTTTTATAAGAATCCTTTTATTTAAAAATTCAATGTATTATACGAATTCATCATAATAGTTATAGTTTAATGCAATCCTATGGAGTATGCACCAGCAGCCAATCTCAGCCCACTCAACGTAACACTAATATGTCTTTTACAAGCCCACAAACTTTTTGCAAGAACTTTCAAAGTAGTACATAAACTAATGTTCCATTCTTAACCAATTAAAAAATGAAAAACTCAACTGCCATCTAAAATTAAATTCAAGAACAATATTTGCCAACCAATTTTCAAGATTTTTACAACCAAGTCCACACAAATGTTGCTTTTCTCCCCAATGTTTGGACATCATCTGTCTTTCTCAACCACATACAAGATGGAGATTTACAATAACTTTCAACATTATTTAACACATCGTCTTTATCCTAAAGCGAAGAAAATGGACCCTTAAACTAATTTCAAATATGCCAATTTTGTATTTTGTCAATCAAAGTGAAACCTCTACACTAAATTGAGCTCACTTTTAGTCAATTATAGTAGGCTTAAAATATGAAGAACATAGTCTTCTCAAGCACTAGATACACATTCTAGAATTGAAAACTTTGAGGAATTCAAGGATTGAAGAAGAACATGGGCCTAGATGGCATTTATCAGGAGTGAGTGAAGTGGGGTATTGAGAAATCCAAAGTATAACACTAACCACTCTAGTTTTAAAAAGTAGATTTCAAAGCGCTAATGGCGTGCATATACTATAGGCTAAAAAGACTCAACATATTCTAACGTGTCACTAAAAACATATTGTTTAAATAGATTTTTAATTTTGTATGAGTTGGTGAGCATGCTAATGGCAATACCAAGCCTTGTCATGCTCTAAAAGCAATGGAAATTCAAGGACAGCACCAACAAGATAGAGGGATTGTGTTATTACCAAAAATACAAGACATTGATCGATTACAAATGCAGACTATCATTCAAAATTCACACGATTCACGGAATATTTCAGGCCTATAGAGTGCTTCAAGGGAAATGATCAGAAGTCATGAGTGTTGGTGTGTGCGATCTCGACTCACCAATTTGAATCAACTACAACACCACCATTCTAAATCAATCATTAGTGTGTTGAACCCATTACTTGGTTGAAGCCCATGGAAGCTCTTCCATGAAGCTCTTCCATAATCTCTTAGGTGCATTTTGTTGGACCATGGAGTTTATAGGGCATGTTTGCTAATGATGTTGTCCTAGTTTTCAAGTCGGTGCCTTAGCATATATAGGCAATGGGATTTTGACAATCAAAACAAGGAAACATGACAAGATATAATTTCCTTTCTAATTTAGAAGCATGCTCCACATAATAAATGAAGGAGAAACCTATTTAAAAAAAGAAAGTTATGAAATTATTCTGACAAATTGTCATGATGGGATGGAAGAGCACACAAAAGTTACTAGCATATGGCCAAAGCTTGACTTTCAAGGGCATCATTATGATGAAATGGGTCATAATCAAAGAATGCAAGACTTAAATTGGTTTTGTACGCGGTCAAATGAACTTTCAAGGCGTATCATTGTGATAACCTAACTCATTATCATAGAATGGGAAAATTTCCTTACGTACCTACGAGTGAAACCTTGGTGTTGACCTAGTTTGGTGGATTAAAATCAAACGTAGAAACATTGTTCACGTTGTCACTACTTATGTAGAATTGGCGGTTGCATAACTAGAGGGTGGTATGTTGTTACTTGCCTCATCATATGATACCAATGATATCATGATGGGGAAGTTACTACGGATGAGGCTCTCCATGATACCAATGCTGAGGTAGGATAGAGATACCACAACAACTTAACCAAAGCATATCTACTATCAAGGCTAGGTTGGGTCAGAATGTTTTCTTTAGCATAATGGGTTTCCCACATTGAAGCCTCACACATGGCCAGGTTGGGTATCCATGTACGTTTTGGCAAGCTACCTTTCCCCCTAATAAACTTACTGATAGATTTAAAGAACAAAACTAAGACCATTGCAACTCTAGCCATATGTGTGCAAGACATAGTGTGACCCGACCTTACTTGGGAGCTCTCATGGGTGCCAACTTCAAAAATAGCGTGGTTGCGAATTAAGTTGTCAATGTAAGCTACACCTATCACAACACGTAATGTTTAGAGTAGTATTTAATGTGATTGATGTATTTTGTATGATTTGTGAGACACAACCTATTTGGGCAACTCTATCTGTGAATCCCCAAGAACGTATCAGGTAACTTCCCATGATGAAAGATAATAAAATTTCGCCATCTCCATATATGATGAACTGTCCCTACACGAATTAGCTTCTACAATCGATTGTACAAATCAGTTAATAACCCCTTGTCTCCCAGCAATGAAAATTTCCATTTGATTTGAATATGGATATGTGCTTTAGCCAAACAATTATGGATCACTCTACGTTGAAACACACCACCATACATGACCCAAAAAAGGTGGAACTATGTCTCAAAAGCAATTGAACACAATGGGCATGTAGGAGAGATATTCTTCCATTTTGTATGGCGATTCTTTGTTGAGAACTTACCCAATGTCAACCTCCAGAGGCAGAAATTGAGGCGATTCGATGGCCTAGACCCATTGGCAGCTGCATTGCCCAAATTTAATGAGTGTCATACAGCGCATACTTTTTCCAAGCAACCTAAGCAATGAGAGGTATGCTCACAGGACGATAACTATCTCATAACTATTGAAATCTTGTATAGACAAGGGTTGCCTTTAAAGGAAAGGGGTTTCATATGAGTGCTAGCAAAAAACAAATTTTCTAACATGATAAATAAGCACCAATTGATGAAACGTCTCATGCTCTTGGCAAAGTACTTAATTGTCATTAACAACTCCTAAGAGATTTCTTCATGGATTGAACTTGCAAACTTATTTATCCTAAAAGGAAAAAAAAAGTGATTAAAAAAGTTTAATTTAATGAGTTTTTATTATGTAATTTGTTATTTTAAAAAACTAAAATGCTTAAAATTTAGGCATACAATGAACGTCAAGTAAAATCTCCACACTAGTGGAAGCTGCTGCAGTCCAGTGGTAGGGCGCCTGCTTACTTCGGCGGCGGCCCATGTTCAATTCCTTCTGCTTGCAAGGTAGAGTCAGGGTGCATGCCGCAAGATAAAAGGGGTGTGAGTTTTTTTTTAATAATTAAAGCTTGATTTTCTTTTCTTTTTTTTGGGGGGGGGGGGGCACCCGTTAATATAAGCCGGCTGTTATTATTATTATTATTATTTTAAAGATTGATTTTCATAAACACTATGCGGTCGTCGTCTTGAACCAAAAGCGTATATACCTTTGGCCAGAGTCCAGTTCATCTTTGGCCAAGATGCATAAATGCACCATGTGGGACGCGGCGAATCTGGGCAGCGTAACGGCTCCTTACACGTGGCAAGAATTAAAGGTGGTCGCCGCCGAATGGGCGTGTGACCGGAGGCCTCGGATAGACGAGGAGTAAAAGCCCATTTATAACGGCCCTCAATTGCGACGTTCAGACACAAATTTCCATAGAATCACGCGTCAGATTTGGCTCGTGCTTTCATCATCCTTTTCAATTCCATTTACACAAGTGACCGTCCGCTTACGCTTTTGACCTTTCACCAATTTTGGAGATCTTTTACACAATCTAACGGTTCCAAAAAAGGTCACTTCTCGTGTGCTTTTCACATAGTTATCGCACTTCGAATTGGGGGACGGGGTTGCTCGGTGATTTGCGAACTGCGAACTGCAGTCATGTTAGGGCATGGTCACGCATGTTGTCAAATTCGCAAATCGGCTGAATTACTTCTTGAAGAAGCTCTAATTGCTTGCTTATTAGAGGGAAGTATAGCCCCTCCTTACGATGAGGGACGGGCATAAGGAGGGGCGGGGTGCTATTGGAGAAGCAGCTTTCTTGAGTGCATTAAATATCCTCGAGCCAATACAACCTTTCCTAAGTGGACTCCCGCCAATGAGCCTCACGTCAGAGCCATAAATGCAACTTTACAGCAAAAATTTCAGCCAATGAGCTTTCCATTTCTCTGCAAACAATCCTTGAGCTACAAAAATCTAACCTCATCGCGTGACCGTGGTACCCGTTTTCAATTGGATGAATTTTTGGCCTCGTGTGATCATGCCCTTAGCAATTTGGTATCTTAGGAACCAGGTTGCCTTATAAGGTTCTAGAAACCCGGGATTCACTAGTGAGTACCTCGCTGGCTCATATTGGCAATGCCATATGAATGATACCTTCTATTGGTCCCCCTTTGCAATTAGCGTAGGCCTAGGGCTTGGTCCCATTTTTAAAGCCAAAATTTGTATTTTGGGCTTTTTCTTTGGGCCTAACCCACCCATATTATACAAGTCGGCATGTTTTAAAAAGCAATGGGCTAGGTGCAAAAAGACCAAAGCATTTTAAAAAAAGGCCCTTCAAAATGGTTGCATCCTTGAGCCAACTCTCCTAATGCAATAAAATTACAAACACACTTAAGGTTAAAAATGATACTTTACATTGCATCTATGCTTCCTATGGAAACAGCTTGAAGAGCAAAACAACAACATCAACCTAGATCCTTTGAATATTATCGATTAAAAACCAACCAAATGTCAAAAATAGCCCACAAGCTCTCGGATACTGCCAAAGCGTGGCAAGTAGAACCTACTAAAGTAGACACAGTGTGCCTTTCAACACTTAGTGCCTTTAAACCAGAGACTCTTAGTGTCTCTCAAACCTAGGCCACATAGAACAACTAGCTAGGACAAACCGAGAAAAGATGAAGAGCATCCTCCTTTGCCCTCCTATAAATGGGACAATCTTTACTACTTATTAACCATGGACAAGAGAGGACACGTGGCAGCTCAAGGAGAAAGAAAAGAGCCAAGTTTCCTCTTGCATACCAAAAGGAGACTTGCATCTGATCGCGTCATATGGCTTACATGGCATCGCATCGCAACTCCTCAAGATGGATGAATGTGCTCCTCAAGGTTGCTAAACGTCGACTTTCATGTCCTCAATGTAGAGCATTTAAGATTGTCACCCCAGTTTTAAAACCACGCATTACCGGTTTGATTCTTAGATTCCACAGGCAAATGGGTGTTACAGACGATGCAAGGAATGCCCAGATTGGAAAGGCAAGTGAAGGCCAAAAAAATGAGAAACGAAAGAAGGAAGAATAAGGAAAGCGAAGGAGATAATGAAGATGAACCTGGCTTTGGAACTGTAGACCAACCATCGCATGGACTCGAAGAGAGGGGCAATGGGGGAAGCAAACAGACTGTTCAAGATAGACTTTGCCACAAAATCGACAGTCTAACTTGAGGATGATGAAATTTGATGAGTTTCGGAGCAAAGAGACTGTTTAAGATATTAGACTCTACTAATGCAAAATCTACAATCTAATTCGACAATGATGAATCCAATGATGCAACCTGTAAGGGAAAAGCCAAGGAAGTTCAAAGAATTGATGAGGAGGAGGGGGGGAGGAGGGAAGACAGTTTGGCCATGGAGCTCAAAGAATCGATGAGGAGGGAAGAGAGTTCGGCCATGTATTCCCACACGTAGATGATATTATCCACATGGTATTGTAGGTTTGATTTGCTTTGCTCTCTCTCCATGTTTAAGATAGCATGGATCTGTGTGCAGACAATTTTGGTCGTAGTGTTGAAAGGATCTTGATTATCCATGATTGGGATCACATCATGGATTAGCTTTGTGAAAGCAATTGAATAGATGACAACAAAATTTTTTGCAATGGTTAGGAAGGTTGATCAAAATTTAAGCGATGTCTTCCTTTAATGAAACCCATCAAGATGTGTGTTTTATCAAGATTGACTTTGATAAAGCCTATGACAAGTTCAACAGGAATTTCCTACTCCAAACACTCAAAGATATTGGTCTTGAAGACAAGTTTTCTTTATATGTGGCTATACTTTTATCTAATGCTTCAGCAAAAGTCTGCATAAATGGAGATATGTCTCATCCCATAAAGCTTGAAAGATCCGTAAGGCAAGGATGTCCACTGCCCCACTTCTCTTTGGTATAGCAGCAAATGCTTTGGCTGGTTGATCAAAGAGCGGGTTGTTGAGGGAAGCATATTAGGAATTGAACTTCCTTCTGGAGGACAAGAGTTGATGAATCAGCAATTTGCTGATGATACCAATCTTACTATAAGAAGCACAACACAAGACATCCAGAATACCGTACAATGTGCGCAACTGTTTTGCCTTACCTCAGGATCCAAATTCAATCATGCGAAAACAGGGTATGCTCTCCTTTCAGGGAAGGATCAAGAGCAGCTAACATAGCTGGGATGCAAAAAAATACAACAGGGGCATATTTTCAAGCTATTGGGCATTCCTATGGGCTTCAAGGTGGGTATGGAAGATAGATGGGAATGGTTCCTTAATAGATTAAAAGCTAAGCTAGACAGATGGCGAGGATTTCAAGCAAACTTAGTTGGGAGAAGAGTTGTTCTTAACCACTGCATTTATCCTATAGCCATATATTACCTCTCTTGCTGGTGTCCCTCAAAAAGTGGTCCAGAGAAATTTATCAAAATATGCAAATCTTTCTTATGGGTTTGATGATCTAGTATCTTGTTCCACATTGCTCCACCATTCAATTTTGCCAACCTCATTAAAGCTTCCCTAGATATGCATATTGGAATTTGACATAATTCTTCAACTATGAAGCAATCGTTTGTGTCCTCCCTCTAGATTGAACAAGCCTTCCTTAGTGAAGCATTTCCATTTTTGACGAATGGGTAAAGCCACATACAAAGCCCCAAACTATGAGAGGATTGGAGATCCATGAAAACATTGGTTTTCCCACAAGGCATGCTACATTTTATAGAGAGAGAGGATTGGATAGAGATTTGATGTAAGAAACACTACACCCAAAACCAATGCAACACATGCCTAGAGCCACCTCCTCCAAGAACCATGTCAGGGGCAAGTTACAAGTTCACATTACCATGCATCCTGGCATAGTGGCATACATAAAACTACATTTCATGCAATAGGAAGACCATGATAGTTGATGTGGGCCACTAAGCTACTCTTAACATGAGCCCCCATGGTAGCATTTACCACTTATAGTGTGGTTGACATGGCCACCATGGTGGTTGTTGACATATGTATTACAATTATGAAGAGATGTATAAAGATATTTGTTTTCCCACAAGCCATGTTAAATTTACATACATAATTAATTGCCTAGAGATTTGTTACACCTTGATGGGGGTAACCCACTAGGAACCATTGCAGCACATGCCAAGAGCCATGTCCTCCATGGACCATGATCATGGCAAGCTGTATAGCACATAGTGCCATGCATCAGTTGTGGAACCATGACAAGGGCCTATTAAAAAAAACATGTTATGAAATATGTGTCACCTCAATTGCCCCACAAAAAGGAGCACTCATATTGGTCCACATAAAATCTCTCCTAATCCTAAAAGTACGAAATAATAATTCTAGCCTCTTTTGAGACCCCAAACCTCCCTAATGCCACTAAAGATCAAGGGTTGGCTGGGCTTGTAGTGGCTTGAAAGTCGGTTAGGTTTTGTTCCGTAAGGAGTGGCCTTTGGGGTGATGTGAGCTTGAAAGAGATGATTTGGTGGGGTAGAGCCACAATCGTTAATGGTGGCAAGATACTAACCATAATTGACATGCCAAGGTCCTAGACACTTCATCCAAATGAGAGGGCTCTTTGTCTATTGGGAGGAAGTCACTAGGTTAGTGGGGGAAAGTTGGCCCGCAAATATTATTGCTCGTAGTGTATGGAAGGTGAATCAATGAGGGTGTTTGTGTATAGGGTTAGTTTTTAGAAAGGTAATTGTTTCAACCTCCTGTGACTAGGAAATCTCTTTTAGAAAATCTCAAGGACAAGTGGGGATGGAGAAGGGGTGAGAGATGGTGGGAAAAAAGATATGTAAATATTTGGAAGGATTGGCAAGTATCAAAATTTTTTATGGAAAGTCCTACATGAGTAGTGGCTTCCTTTTAGGGAAAGGTTAGCAAAGTGGGTTGAGGTTAAATGCTTACTAATATTCAACCCATGCATTGTTGCGGCGGTAGGTAGATCGATTTCTGCCAAGCTTGTGTGGTCGAATTGTAAATATAGTCCATAATCAGCCCCCACAATCATTCTCCCCCCTCCTGCGCAACTACTTCCCCCTCCCTCTGCAATCATTTTCTGTAGCCCCTGTCTTGCACAATCACTGTGGCACTCCCTTCATCCTCTCCTCCTCTATGCCAGAGAGGTGCATCAAGTACAAACTTCGAGTGCCAAAAGACAAACTCTTCACACCCTTTTATACAAAGATGACTTCTCAAGGGTCCCCTTCACATCCCTCTCCAGTGCCACTGGCAAGCAGCTCCATGAGTCCCCCTACAACTCAACCAATCCCCACGATGCAACTTTAGCACTAGGGACATAAATGAACCAAATATCTATTTAAAGGAAAGATACAAGAACATTATTACGGAGTCATGCTCTAACAATATATACACGACTTGCAATAGGCACTTGTTAAAATAAGCCAAGAGGACTATAGCGGGTTGGTAGCCAGTTGGTAGTCTAGATATGGATATTGTACAGAAGGAAAGAAGAAGGCAAAAACATAGGTTTTTAGGATCTAGGAAGGCTGTGGGAAAAATCAAGAACAAACAAACAAGAAGATCAAATATCTACACTGCAAATTCAAGCTAGTGTTTACGAAAAAAATCACAGATTTGGATGCATACAACAGCTATTGCTCAAAGACAAGAAGGCTCTAAGCTTGAATTATAATTTAAGACAAGATTCATAAGAAGACAATGAGATGATGAAACGATGACTTGGTTATCATGTTGTACGAAGTTTGAGATACATAGCTATGGGCCGTGGCACTACTAGTTCTATCTGTACCTAGAGAAACGTCATAGCCATGAAGGCACAACAATTGAAATCCCATCGCTGTGTTGTTTATATCATATACATCTAATTGACTAGCCCATGTGATTCTGTTCTTCGTCTAATGCCTGTACTCCAATTCAGTTTAGAATAACAATTTCTCTTTCACCAAACCCACATCATTGTTGTCATTGTCTCTCTTCTAATCACCCATCTCTCAGATCTATACATACTCCAAATAGTTTTTTATCTCACTTTTGAAGTACTGTGATATTCCTAGCCTCTCTAATCAATCCACGATCACAAACGCTCAAACAAATCAACGGGGTATACATTTGGCCCTACTTAGCATTGCATGCTTTAGTGAGTCCATCATCATACTAGTATTAGATGATCTTTTTTACTAAAATACGTAAGCTATGTTGTCACGGTCAGCTTACAAAATGAAAAAGTTCAAGATATGAGTTTTGTAAATGTCACCTACTTGGTGCTACAAAAAATATTGGCATTGTTAGATTGTCAAGGTTAGATATTCAAGGCACTTTTGGTCTACAGTGTACTTCCGTGCACAAGCGGTAGATGTTGGTGAGAAAAGAAATGAACCATTCTTTGACTACAGCTTCAAAATCCTATTCCAATCCAAACCATTAGGACATTAACTCAGAAATGAGAACTATCAAAGTCCACACTACTCACCTATTTTGCTTCCTTACATGCTCTTCTTGCATATACGAATCACCATCTGTGCATCATAAGGAAGGTCCAGAATGAGGTCTTTTGCATCTTCCAACATCACGGGTAAAAGCTTACAATCATCCTCTTCTGCTTACATTTTGGCCATAGTGGATGAATTCCAAACCTAAGAAATAGAGTATAACCCTTTACAACACTATGCTTGTCACCGCTCTTGATTGAGTGAATTTAGCAACGCACAACAGGATTGAGAGATCAAACAATTGATGGCATATACGATCAACACACCTCTTCATATTCTCCTCACCCATGTTCCACGTCTTTAAGGCCACCACGCAAGCAATAGTGCTGCAAATTGTGTCATAAGTGAGAAATAACTCTTTATCACCGTTTAGGATGTACCGGGAGGTGTTTGCACAATTAGCTACGTATATACTTGCACCACACACCATCACCCAAACCCTGCAAATGCACTTTGATGCACTCCGCACACAAAACCTTACCTTCCACCTAGACCTCACTACTCCATTACTACCTAACGCCCTTCAAACTATTCTCCGTCATAATCCCACGACCACTGCCACCCCATCTTAGCCATGTCTTATTTTTTCACTTAACCTTCATCCTACCTCCCTATCTCTTCTCTGCCCCTCCGATCTCCAAACCCTATCCGCCCATCCCATTCTTCTTAATTTTCAAGGCTGGTGCCGCGTCATCACTAAGTCCCTTAATTATCCTATGGACGATAAAGTAATGCAACTCGCCATGCCCGAGGATCTCATGCCATGGATCTACACTCCCAAAAGTTTGCATGCAGACATAACTTGGATGTAGACCTACAGCTTAGCCTCAGTAGTCCAAGCTCAAGGACACCTTGCAGCCTACCAGACCACCACCTACCAACCCCTCAAAATAATATACTCTTAAATCGGGTGCTACAAGCTCTCCAAGACTCACTTGAGTCCTTGGTGAGCAATTCTGAAACAATTCACGTAGCATACCCTGCGGAAATAACTGAGGATGAAGAACAAAATGCAATCACCCTCTTTCATACCACAGCCCCCCTGTGAATATTCCATTACCGCCTCCACTAGATCCCACCCAACCCACCCAACAAGCTGCCCAACCTCCTCTTCCTCAGAAAACACTGCCTGAGTACTCGTCCAATGCCTCCAACACCACCACCGCACAACACAGACCCTCCCCGTCCATCACCTCCAATGCTCCGGTCGACCTACCTGATGAGGCCTTCAACACACTGCTCAAAGCAGCACATTTTGAACAAAGCACCGACGCCGCAACTCCCAGAGGCCCCCCAAAAATAGAGCCAATGCCGCTTGCTGATGACGATGTTCCACCATCCCCGCCAAGGTCTCCTCTTGAAGATGTTCATTGGCATCCAAACTTGTAGTCCTGTTGGACTTGGGCCACCTTTTGAGCTCTCCAGCAATAGGACCCCAATGTGTTGTACAATTTTCCCAAGTATAAATTTCCAAAAGAAATGACTCAGGAGGATTTTTGCTTTCACCTCCAGTCATTCAATGACACGTACAGCTCAGTCCTAGATCCAAAAGTCATTGCCACCGTCCATTTCAATCGCCTCATTCTCTTACTGCTTTGTAATCTTCCCACCCACAACCACCCCAACAACATTACCTCGATTCGTTAACACTCCACCTAAGCTACAAGGAAAATACTTTTTAAAGACACGTCTATGTGGAGTGTTAGTGCATAGATTTAAGTTTTTTACAGACATATGGATTGATTCCTTACATCTATATGATAGCAATCAAGTTGTAACATCCGTTATGAAGGCAATTCACAATGTATATGTAGAAAAAGGTTGCCTATCAACAACTTTGAGAGTACATGCAAACAATTGTGAATCAGAGAATAAGAATGCACTCTTCTTTGCATTTCAACCATACAAAGAGTATCTGATGGGCACAATACTTTTTAAACACCTCACTTCAAATAGCATTGAAATGGCATGAAAATTATCATGCCCATCGGGTATGTGCGCATATGAATAACACACCTTAGAGTGTGTCTTTTGACAGTTATGCTTAACACTTGGTGGAAAATGGAACTTGTGGCAACTTCAACCATACAAAGCATATTTGATGAGCACAATACATTGAGCCTACCTCTGTTTAGGTGGTATTGATGTGCATGCAAAGTACCATGCCCATTGGGTATGTACACATTCGAATAACACACCTCAAAGTGTGTTTTTTGATGGTGTGCATAACACTTGGTTGAAAACAGGGATTATGGCGACTTTCACTAGCCAAAGCCTGATGTGCATGATACTTTGCACATGCCTCAAATTAGGTTTGATTGATGTTGGTGCAAACTATCTTGCCCATCGAGTATGAATGCGTGAACACTCATTCTTTCTCTTTATCCTCATTATTGAGAAGTATAGGCTAGTACTCGAACTTAGATCATGGGACACTTAAAAATTCGAGGCCATGCTCAAATTAAAGTTTGAGCATGGAATAAAATCAATAGTGAATCTTCTATGATAGTGGGACTTGGGTTTTGCCCAAAATTACTGAAATAGTTTGGATTGATATTATACACACACACACACACACACACACACACACACACACACAATTTATACACAAGTTAGAGATCATGATCATAATATTTACACATGTATGGATCATTACTTTAAAGCCAATTTTTACCAAGATTGATTTTACCTTTCATATGTTTGACATTGACGTAGAAGATACCATGACATGTATTCTGATATATAAAATAGAAAAATGGATCAAATAAATAAATGTATAGCATATTACATACATTTATGAATGCACACATGCATGATGAATGCACATGGATTGGTATGTGCGAGTTTGAATAACACAACTAAGAGCATGTTTTTTTATGGTTGTGTATAACACTTGGTGAAAAATAGTGTTCAAATTCAGCCATCCAAAGCATATCATATGGGCACGATACTTTGCACAAACCTCACCATAGGTAAGATTGATGTGCGTGCACAGTATCATGCCCATCAAGTATGTGCATGTTCAAATAACATACCTCAGAGCATGTTTTTTGATGGCTATGCATAACACTTGGTGAAATTTTTTGTTTTTAGCAACTTTGACGAAGCATATTCAATGGGCATGCTACTTTGCATGTATCTCAATCTAGGTGGGATTGATAAATGTCCAAGGTATCCTGTCCATCGAGTATGTGCGCATCCAAATGACACACCTCAGAGCATGTTTATGGGCATGATACTTTGCATGTGATTCAAAATAGGTGGAATCGACATCCATGCAAAGTATCATGCCTATCAGACATGTGCACATTCAAATAACATATCTTAGAGCATGTTTTTTGATGGTTGTGTATGACACTTTGTGAAAACATGCTTTAGTGTGACTTGGACCATGCAAACCATATCCAATGCACATGACATTTTGCATATAAGTCAACATATGTAGGATTGATGCATGTGCAAAGTATCGTATCCATCGGATATGTGCACATTTGAATAACACACATTAGAGCGTGTCTTTTGGTAGTTGTGCATGAGACTTGGTAAAAGACATGGTGTAATGCGATTTCGATCATGCAAACCATATCTGATGGGCACAATACTTTGCAAGCCTCTCAAGGTAGATTATATTGATGCATGTGGAAAGTATCATGCCCATTAGACATGTGCACATTTAAATAACACACCTCTGAGTGTGATTTTTGATGGTTGTGCATGACATGTGAAAAACATGCTTTAATGCAACTTCGCGACCATGAAAACCATATTCAACAAACATGATACTTTGCATGAACCTTAATGTAGGTGGGGATCATGTGTATGCAAAGTATCGGGGCTATCATATATGCGCGTGTTCGAACAATGGAGCCCGGAGCATGTTTTTTTACCATTGTGCAAGAGACTTGGTGAAAAGCATAGTCTAATGCCATTTCCACCATGCAGACCATATTTGATGGCACCAATACTTTGCACATGCTTCAAGATAGGTGAGATTGATGCATATTCAAATTACCGTGGCCATCATATATGTGCACCTTTGAATAACACAACCCAGAGGGTGTGTTTTGACCTCAGAGATTTCACCTTATAAAATTTTAGTGTACCATGTGCATTCAAAAAGAGGGGATTTTTCATTCAACTTTTGAAAGCATTTAGTAGGATTACAATAATAGGAGTGGGTTTTTAATTCAATTTTAGAAAAAAATGACTCAGTCCATAAGTAAAGAGGGGTGTTTTTCTTGGGGGGAAAATTTTAGTTGAGGTTTTTTTAAAAATACCATTTGAACCCACATGATACATAGGGTTTCTTATTAGTGCACCCCCTAAGGTTTTAACTATTTTGCATAAGACTATATGGAAAACATGGTCTAATGCGACTATGCAAACCATATCTAATGGTAATGACACTATGCACACACCTCAAGATGTGATTGATGTGAGTGAACAATATCATGGTTCACCATTTAAAAAAAAGAGTGATTGTAATCCAAGTCTGTGAACGGATTTATTTAAGGTTTTTGTTGAAAAAAAGTTAAAAAAAAATATGGCCACAATTGCGCAAAGGTAGGGGAAAAAGGGAATGTATGGAAGGGGAATGGAAGGGGAGGGAGAGGAGAGGGGAGGAAGAGAAGGAAAGAAAAGCTAGGGGAAGGGAGGGGGGGAAAGGAGAGAAGGGGAAAGGTAAGGGACATGAGAGAGAGGGGAGGGGGAGGGGGAAGGGGATGTGAAGATAGTGGGAGAGAGGGAAGGAGTCTCACTTGCAGCTTTCTCACATACACAATGGGGGAATACACACAAAGGTGGAGGCTGAAAACAGTTTTCCTCTTCTTAGTTGTGAAAGCCAAAAGAACTCAAGTACAAAGAAATAGGAGAACCCTATATGTGGGTCTCAAAGCAAACTCATCTAACTAAGGTGGCATACTAACTGAGCCATGAACTAGAGTAGATAAGGATAGCTATCATCCAGTTATTATTCATGGGCGGTGTACCAACCGCATCTGCAGCTAACAAGTCGGTGACATAAATGCACAACGGTCACCCTGCCATATCACGAGTGGAGCTCGATATCTCAACACTCCCCCTCGAGCTCAATCCCAATTCCTGCACGCCAAGCAGGTCTCTGAACTTGCGTAGCTTCTCTGTGCCCAATGCCTTCATGAATATGTCAGCTACCTGATCCTCTATGCTGACATAAATAGATCAATAAGACCTAGTAAAATCTTCTCCCACACATAGTGATAATGTACCTCAATGTGCTTTGTTCTAGCATGATAGACTGGTTTATTTGCCAAGTGTATACTGCTCATGTTGTCACAATAAATGACAACTGGCCTGATGCATATCATAAAGTAGCTTATGCAACCAAGCTACCTCACATGCAGCCATTGCTGCACCCCTGTACTCAGCCTTTCTGCTCAACAAGGGGAAGTAGCAAGCTAAGGGTGTCCACTTTTTGTTCACTCCCCCATCCTTAGGAGGTGGAAAAACAAGCTTTTTAGCACACAAAAATGCAAATCTCACCTACTTCCCTATGGATCTAGTCTTTGAAGTCTTCTGACACAACATCACACTTGCTATTGTGCACACAATCGTATAGTCTGATCGAAAATTTGATGCACACACAAAAAATTTCTTTGTGTCACACGGCATGGTTGTAGGGTGGTCACACGTTTGTCATGAACAGAGAGTGTCATATTAAATTCTAAATTTCTCACTCATTTTAGATTAAATGTTATTGAAACTTTGTAAGTGGTCTCTTTGCATTATGTAGAGCTTAACTTGATTTATTGGTAATTTTTTGAATGATTTATCTAATTATAAATAATTATTTATAATAAATAAAGTCATAAAATACATGCATTTTAGTAGCACACCACATTTTTTTAGTATTTTGAATAATTAAGCAAATCCAATTCGGTGGAAGGTTAGTAGGCACATAAGGGTGTGTGGTTGAATCATCAAATCCCAAATCCAACGGTTAGATTTAGGAAGATTGAAGTTTAATTTTTACTTTTAATCCTCAGAGGATCAACAAAGAATATTAAAAATAAATCTAGTAATTCTCAAACATGACCAAACATTTCAAAAATGTCAATATTTATAGTCCTCTGCATGATGAATAAGAGGAAAAAATTTTGTTAAATTTGAATAAGGGAAATGTACGATATGGCCTCTAACAATGAAATCTCCCTTTTGTGGGGGAAAAAGGGCCACCCAAGCCTAATACCAAGACAAGGTAGGCTTGGTATTAGGCTTGGTGAGGTAGGCTAGGAGCATCACCGACCCTAGTGGCAAGCCTTTGGAGTCTGCATGCTGCCCATGTGGAAGGCTGAGTCATCAAAACCATGCCACGTTGTTAGACCATGTGGTGCCATCTCATCAAGGAGATGTGACATCACTCCTTGCCATGTCACCTTACATTGCCACACGTGCTCCACATGTGCCACCTCATCATTCCACATCATGAGCCATGTGATCACACAATGCCACCTTGGCATACCTCCTCAACCTTGCCACGTCACCAATCCCTCCACCTCAATTTGCCATGTCAATCTACCACCTCATGAATGCCAACTCATCATGCCACATCACCTTTCAATGTCATGGAAGAGACTATATTACCACATCATGACCATGCATGGTGCCACATCAGCCAGATGTATACACATGATGATGTGCGAGGCATAGAATACCTCGATCGAGGTATATGACCTGCGTGAGGCATACAATACCTCGATCGAGGTATATGACCGAGGACACCTAGGGATACCTCGATCGAGGTTTATACATGCGTAATGCATTGAATACCTCGATCGAGGTATATGGTCTGATCGAGGTATATGATCTAGGCTCTGGGCATAGCAGACCTCGATCGAGGTATTTGAAGGTACAAAACTTAGCTAATTAGTTTCAATCTTAGCACCAAAACTTAGCCAATTAGTTTCAATCTTAGCACCTCTCCACCAATAATAATGAAGAGCAATCTAAGAGCAATCTAGTGGATCAGTTGTCTCTATAAGACACCACGTTTTGGTTCATTTCACCCATTCTTAGCCATTCTTGCCTCCTCATCACTTTGTCACACCTTCCATCCTACTTTCATTGAGAATGGGTTCTCAAAGCCGTAGAGCTAGTAGACGTGAAAGATGTAGGAACCCCCCCCAAATCTCATTGACGAGGAGCGCAAGCGGAAGGCTCGTGAGCGCAAGAGAGCCTCTAGAGCTCGAGCTCGCATTGCCACCACTGATCCACCTCCAGCTCTACCTCTACATCCCACCTCCACCCCCACCTCCACCCCCACCCCCACCTCCATTGTCCCCCCATCCTCATCCGCTCCCCTACCTCTAGCCTCCGCCCTTCCCCTAGCCACCTACATTTTGGCCTCCACCTCTACCTCTTCCCCCTCCACCCTCCCCCCTCCCCCTCCCCCTGCTCCGCTTGGCGCCTCCCTTCCCCCATCCACCCTACCATCTCCCATTGATCCCCTTGCCCCACCTTGCAGCAACAGTGTTGCTTCACGATGTGACTTGCCGAAGTCCACTATCCGTCATTGTACTGGAAAGATTGTGCAGTCTTTTTTTTGTGACCTCACGCCAGCTTCGCAGTCTTCTCTTCTCACGTCCTTGATTGATCACCCTGACTTGATAGAGTGTAGGAGGCTTGCTGGTCTTGGTGCATGTAGAGATAGGGTTGTATCTAGCGAGGTCCTTAGCAGTGTTCGATGTTCCTATGCTTCTATTAAGCATAGGAACTCCAGTGATGCCTTGGCAGCATGTCGTGCTATTGTGGCTGCCATTAGTAGACCTCATATGATAGGCCATGTGCGTACCGCTTCACGTCTTCTTCAGATTGCACCGCCCACATTGCGAGCAGGCATCATTAGGAGGCAGAGTCTAGAGGATAGTGAGATTGATGCTCTTTGGGCTTCGAGTGGTCGTGCACCTCGCAGCGATCGATTGTTGGATGATTCCACTAGGTCCTTCATACAACAGTTTTGGGAGGAGCATTGCAGAGCATCCCCGATGTTCAAGAAGGCATTGCGGAAGAGGGTGTCATGCGGTGTGTACATTGAGCATGGTGCTCGGGGAGGTCATTCATCATATGTAACCCTATCACGTGAGTTGAAGAGAAGGATATTTTTAATATTTAAAATTTACAGAAATTAATATACATAAGGCAGTTTTTAAAATGATTTTGGAAAAAATTTACAGATTTGTATAGAAAAAGGGTACATTTTACTAATGGAAAAATTACAAATAAGGGATTTTACAAATAGGCCTTGAACGCATGTGATATTGAGGGCTTATACATAGTGACCCCCCTGAGGCATGGTGCATGTTTTTTGGAGTGTACCCAGACTGAGTTGTACAGTCAGTTTGTAGAGGCACACTCGGAGTTCAAGATTGGGCAGAGGTCATTTGAGCGATGTAGGCCATGGTTTGTGCGATGCTCTCAGGAGCATGACACATGCTGTTGTCACTACCATGTGGATTTTGGATTGATGTATGACATATTCCGTTCCCTTGATGGTCATAGGGGAGTGGTTCCTACTAGCCCTTGCGACTTCATTCATTCCATATTGTGTACACGAGATGGTGATGCTTTATTCCACTCCCTTGATTGTGTGGAAGGCACGTGTACTTTGTGTGGTGACTTTGCTAGAGTGCCACGAGTTGCACTAGATACTTGTGATGTGCAGATGGTTCATTGGCAGCAGTATGAGTACTGTACCTTGACATTAGATGGTGGTGCACAGTCGAGGAGGTTGCAGCTTGTGGGGAAGGAGACACCACGTGTTGTATTCATTGACAGTTTTTGAGGGAAGCTGTACCGCTACATACGCCACTCGCACACTGCGAAATGGGAGGATTGTCAGTTCCGTGCATGTTTGAGGACATTTCCTACAGGGGTGGTTGTCTCAGTGGTGGACCTTGCGGAGAATTACACCTTTGCACCACAGCATGAGATCCAATCGGAGTATTATTTCTTCGAACAGGTGACGTGTGATTGAGTATTGATTTTTTCCCCGCCTCATTATATTAAATTATTTCAATAGTCATACTCACGCATCATTGTGCGAGAGTATCACTTCTACATTAGTGATGATCGATCGCATGATGCCCATTTTGTGCAGCATTGCTTCACTTTGCATGATAGTTTCTTGAGGGATCATGGTGTCACATGGCAGCGGCGCTGGATCTGGTCAGACGACTGTGGTGGTTAGTTCAAATCCGCTAGACAGTTTTATTGGTTCTGCAGATGGCACCGTGAGACAGGCATTCCGATCACATGGAGCTACAGGGCACGATAAGGGAGAGCACGATGGTGCAGGTGCTTGCGTGAAGCGTGCTTTGCATCGATACCAGTTGCGTCACAGTGCCGATCGCTTCAAGGATGCACATGATGTGGTGCGGTGGTGCAGCCAGCACTTATCCACTAGTGCTACCTCCTCGTTTCAGTCGCGTGATGATAGGGTGGTGAGCTGGTATTTTTGGTGCGTGGACATTGGGAGTCTTGATCGGTCTAGGCCTTTTGATTGTCATTCTGTGCCTGGCACTCTTGATTTCCATTCCATCAGGAGCGTAGGTGAGTCTCACCCCACGATCTTTTCTTGACGGTTTGCATGTTTTTGCTCTGCATGCATTGATGATGATTGGGGAGGGTGCTCCATGATACCATGGGCTGATCCATGGGTACGGCGAGTGCTTTCTCCCTTCCAGCCTTGGGAGGAGGTACATGATGATCAGGATGCGGGATTCAGTTCCTCTAAAGATTATGACCAGCTTACAAATATTTTGCGTATTGGTGATATCTTCGCGGTTATTGATTCGGAGGGCAATGACGAGGGTGTGGATTATTACTTGTTGCGATGCTCTATGCTGAAGAGTGTGCTGAATGAGGATACAGTGGATGGGCATGGGATGCACTTCAATGCTCATAGCATGATCGTAGGTGGCCACTATTTTCAGCAGATACAGAGGCATGGTCGCTATATTGAGTTCCAGGAGTACATGGCGGATCAAGAGGCATACATGTATTCTCATCTTGTTGTTGGGATCAAGATTACTTTGAGTCGTGTTTGCACTCGAAAAGGCGACGTGCAGTCCACGATGGCGCCTTGTAGTGGTAGATCACGAGAGCATACTTGCAACTATTGGCATGAGAGCTGATCCTGAGGAGTAGCACATTACATATCATATTTTTTGGGATCATCAGTTGATCAGATTGATTTTTATTGGGTATCACTAGTTGATTACAATTTTTTGTATTCGATATGTATAGGCTCACTGTGTGACCGTACCATTGTAATTTTCATGGACTCATATTTTGTATTTCACTATGATGGATGTATACACGTTCATACACATCATTGTATTAGATTCTATTTTATACATGATGTCCGATGTCTTCTCAATGGGATTTGTTATGTTTCTAAAACAAAAAATTGTTTATTAGTAGTAATGTTGTAATTTGTTTTGTGCTTTAGGACATTTTAAAAACGTGACTAAGAAAATTCGCACACGTACTAACGAAATATGCGTGTGGACTTACTTGTTGGGGATGAAACTTCGCACGACTCTTAGGCCACCCTATACATACATCCATACGAGATTTGGTCTGAACTGATTTGGTATGCACCACGTGGAAGGTACAATGCGTACATTTTTACAATCCCTACTAGCACGACTGCGGCAAAGCTATGGCGCATGTACTAATGAAATACGCGTGTGGACTTATCTGTTGGGAATGAAACTTTGCACAACACTTAGGGCACCCTAGACATACATCCACGCAAGATTTGGTCTCCAACTTATTTGGTATGCGCCATGTGGAAGGTATAATGCGTACATTTTTACAATCCCTACTAGCACGACTGCGGCAAAGCTATGGTGCATGTACTAACGAAATACGCGTGTGGACTTATCTGTTGGGAATGAAACTTTGCACAACTCTTAGGCCACCCTAAACATACATCCACGCAAGATTTGGTCTCTAACTTATTTGGTATGCACCACGTGGAAGGTATAATGCGTACATTTTTACAATCCCTACTAGCACGACTACGTGTGAAAAATGGCGCACGTACTAACGAAATATGCATGTGGACTTATCTGTTGGAGATTAAACTTTGCACGGCTCTTAGGCTACCATAGACGTACATCCACGCAAGATTTGGTGCCCAAATGATTTGGTATGTGCCACGTGGAAGGACAAATGCGTACATTTTTACAATCCCTACTAGCACGACTACGTATGAAAAATGGCACACATCCTAATGAAATATGCACGTGGACTTATCTGTTGGGGATGAAAATTCACACAGCTCTTAGGTTCCCTAGACGTACATCCACGCAAGATTTGGTCTTCAACTGATTTGATTTGCGCCATGTGGAAGGTATAATGCGTACATTTTTACAATCCCTACTAGCACGACTATGTGTAAAAAATGGCACACGTACTAATGAAATATGCATGTGGACTTATCTATTGGAGATTAAACTTTGCACGGCTCTTAGGCTGCCATAGACGTACATCCATGCAAGATTTGGTGCCCAACTGATTTGGTATGTGCCACATGGAAGGACAAATGCATACATTTTTACAATCCCTACTAGCACGACTACGTATGAAAAATGGCGCACGCACTAATGAAATACGCACGTGGACTTATCTGTTGGGGATGAAAATTCACACGGCTCTTAGGCTACCTTGGACGTACATCCACGCAAGATTTGGTCTCCAACTGATTTGGTATGCGCCACGTGGAAGGACAAATGCGTGGCCGCACCCTAGTCCAAACCACCCTACGGTGTCAAACTCCTCGTGGCAAAGGACGCAAGTGGCAGTAGGAAGCCTGGCTATGACTGCTGCGTCTATGGGTGTCCTGGTCGGCACATCTACAGGAGGAGCGGGGTATAGGGCCACGCTGGGGTCGATCCTATGGTGAGATGGATCATGACTAATATGCCTCAACTACAAAATATAGTGCTCTGCACGATGGTATGCTATTCGTGTCCGAATCCTCTGCTCCTTCGAATCTGTCTACAACAGTCGTACACAAGACTCCATCTCCTGACGCAATAGATGTGCTTGCAATGCAAACATGTCGCGTACATGGTGAGAATTAACCAAAAAACTTTAGTTCAAAACACGCTACAAAAAAATAAACTAACATAATCAAAATAACTAACCTCGTCCCTAGACTCGGCCAACAATGCCTCCAACTTTGCAATCCGTGTGTCTCGAGCCTCCAACTCGTGTTGAGGCGGTGTGGATGTGGGAGGTGGTGTAGATGTGGGAGGCTCCATCGATGATCGAGGTGGGGGAGGTGGAATCGAAAGTGATCTCGATAGGGCAGAGACCATGTGCTGCAAGGATGATGCCACTGAATGAACATCCCCCCTAATCTGTCCTCCAACAGCTCACAATGCCGGTGCAGGGATGGTGTGCAACTCTGGTGCCTCGCGTCGACGCCGAACACCTGCAGAGCACCTGCAATCTGACGTTCTTGACGCCCCATCCTACCATGTCCCGCTCCTGATCCTGGATGGGTACTAAGGTAGTCTACCCGATGACCAAGCACAAACTCAGCGTATAGCTGCATGGCAAATGACCTGGCTATCTGACGGTTGTGAGGCAATCGACCACCATTCGCAGCGAGATATCTCGGATAAATGTGTGCTGCTATGATGGGGTGCCTACAACGTAAAATATGCAAGGGGAGCCCTGATTGTGGTCGCATCGCCTCAGTGTGACCATCCCAAAACATATCCTCTAAGGCCTGCCTGTGATGTGACTCACGCTCAAAACTATCGAATGGCTCTCCAATCCAAGCCACCACCAGTGATCTCTACCTCAGCCTGTGCCTGAAAGCTATCCACAACGTCCTCAACTGTGTCCAATCGACCCAGAGCCTCAATAACTGAATCTAGACTCGCAACCAAGTGAGGGGGTGCCCTAGCATCCTACAGTGCCCTCATCTTAGCTCTCAGCATCTCTATCTGCATATGAATAGTGGTGCTAGAACCTGTGCGTTGGCTGGCGCATGCACAAAAGAAACACATGGAAATTAATATTCTATTTGGGTAATGAAAATAATATTCTATTCAATATGATTTATAATCTATTTACGTAATGAAAACTATTTGTACGTACTCCTTGATGAGGTAGGATGTCGTTGGGATCATCCTATGCACCTACCAGTAGATGGGCCAAATGTGTGGCTCAATATTATGTTTATCAAACTCAATATTATTAAAAATTCTTAATTTTGATTAAAATTTTTTGAAACTCTAGTTGTTGCATTTTTAAACTTAGATGTCTCAAATATTTTTTCCTTATATGTTTTCCTTTTTTCACTTTTTATCCAATATGAAACTTTTCCACATGTGGTGTAAGGACCACATTGTCCACTTATGGCCCCTATACTAAGGACAGATAGTGGAGAGGTTTGGTTAATAAGACCTTCTTTGAATGCTTTACTGTCTTGGGTTTGCAATAGATATGGAGGAGATAGAAGGATACCTAATACATTACTTTGAACGATACACAAGCAAGGCGCATCTAGTATTTCTCGGACTACACATTAAAAAAGAGAGCGGGTTGACACTACAGACCTTTTAAAGTGAGAACTTTGAGAAAATAATTAAGCCTTTTCAATATCATCTATTTTAGTTGGGCAATCCACCTCAACTAGTGGCCATTCCTATAGATCATCACTTGGTTCCCATGCTTGGGGAGAGAGGAGACCTTTGGACAATCATAAATTACGTATGTGTTTTCGATGCACTGGTGCATTTAGAAGATCCAATCAGCCATATGCTTATGCATCTAACCACTCTAGTGTTGGGGTCTTTGCCCCATGTGGTGTGGTGTTTTAGGGATAATGCCCATGTGGTGTTTTATACAGCCTACTTACTCTACCTAAATTATGAAACAACTCTTAACCAACTATATAATCTATAATATTCCACATAAAAGATGATTTTTTTAAAGATTGTTTTGAAAACTAAAATTTAAACGTTTTTTTATTTAAATAAAAATAGCACCAATTTCAAAAATAGCATAAAACCTACTTTAATCTCTCTTTTTCTTGTTCTTGTTTTCTTGTTTTCTTGTTTTTAATACATGATTTTCTTATTTTAACAAAATTCTTATTTTCTTGTTCTTGATACATGATTTCTAAAAACAAAATTTAAACGTTATATTAAATTCAAAACTTCAGTAATTTGTAAACTTCACTTATAAATTTTTTTTAATAGATTATTTTTAAAAACAAATTATATACTTTTTGACATTTAAATACAAACTTCACTAACTTAAACTCTTATTTTCTTTTTTTTAAAAGATCATTTTTAAAAATAAAATTTAAACGTTTTTTATTTAAATATAAATAACACTAATAAAAAAAATATCTTTAATCTCTTTTTTTAAAAAGATGATTTCAAAAAACAAAATATATACATTTTCAGGCTTTAAATAAAAAATTACGTAATTCTAAAAATAATTAAAAAAACTTTAAAATGCATTTCAAATTTAGAAATATTTTATAATTATTCCTATAGACTAAAATTTAAACATTTCTTTATTTAAATAAAAATAGCACTAATTTAAAAAATAACTTTAATCTCTTTTTTTTAAAAGATGATTTTAAAAACAAAATATTTACATTTTCACATTTTAAATAAAAAATTACGTAATTCCAAAAATAATTTAAAAAAACTTTAAAATGCATTTCAATTTTAGAAATATTTTATAATTATTCCTATAAACTAAGATTTAAACATTTTTTATTTCAATAAAAATAGCTCTCATTTAAAAAAATAACTTTAATCTCTTTTTTTCCAAAGATGATTTTTAAAAACCTAATTTTTACATTTTCACATTTTAAATAAAAATTTAAAATGCATTTGAAATTTGAAATATTTTATAATTATTCCTATGAACTAAAATTTAAATGTTTTTTTATTTAAATAAAAATAGCTCTAGTTTAAAAAATAACTTTAATCTCTTTTTTTTCAAAGATGATTTTAAAAAACAGAATTTTTTTATTTTCACATTTTGAATTAAAAATGTCGTAATTTAAAAATTTAAAAAAAACTTTAAAATGCATTTCAAATTTAAAAATATTTTATAATTATTCCTGTGAACTAAAATTTAAACATTTTTTTATTTAATTAAAAATAGCTCTAATTTAAAAAATAACTTTAATCTCTTTTTTTTCAAAGATGATTTTAAAAAACAGAATTTTTACATTTTCACATTTTGAATAAAAAATGTCGTAATTCAAAAATTTTAAAAAAACTTTAAAATGCATTTCAAATTTAAAAATATTTTATAACTATTCCTATGAACTAAAATTTAAACGTTTTTTTATTTAAATAAAAATAGCTCTAATTTAAAAAATAACTTTAATCTCTTTATTTTCAAAGATGATTTTAAAAAACAATAATTTTTACATTTTCACATTTTAAATTAAAAATATCGTAATTCAAAAATTTTAAAAAAATTTACAAATGCATTTGAAATTGAGAAATATTTTATAATTATTCCTATGAACGTTTTTTTATTTAATAAAAATAGCTCTAATTTAAATTTTTATTTTCATTTTCACATTTTAAATAAAAAATGTCGTAATTCAAAAATTTCAAAAAAACATTAAAATGCATTTGAAATTTAGAAATTTTTAATAATTATTCCTATAAACTAAAATTTAATTAAATTTTAGTAAAAAAAAAAGGCTACATAAAAAAAACCCTACCTGGACTCTCCCGCTCCGTCCATCTCTGTCGATGTCCGTCGGTCGCTCTCCGTCGCTGGTGCAATTCCGTCGACGTCCCGCAAATCCGAAATCGGTCGATGAGGAGGAGCTCGATCGAGGTATGCAGAATGAGGGGGTTGCTCTCCTTTTATAAGAAAATTTAGGGTTTCCCTACCTTGATCGAGGTATTTCGCATGTAACATACATATTGGATCGAGGTATAGACATGCCACGATACCTCGATCGAGGTATTGTGACATGCCCATACATCTCGTTACATCTACCTCGATCGAGGTATTGTGACATGCCCATACATCTCGGTACATCTACCTCGATCGAGGTATTGACATGCCACGATACCTCGATCGAGGTATGTCGACAGCAGCCGGATGCCACATGTCTCGATTGATGTATTTGACATGCGGCCAAGTCATCGGTCCAGCATACCTCGATCGAGGTATGTCATCTGCCCTGTCGGATGGCACATACCTCGATCGAGGTATGCTAGACATGCCACATTACCTCGATCGAGGTTTAGTTGGATTGCCAGGATACCTCGAACGAGGTAGATGTGGCATGTATAGGTGGCTTGCCAGCAAACCTCGATCAAGTTATAGGCTCGGTCTGGTGAAAAAAGCCCAGCACCTCGATCGAGGTATTGGATTGGCTCGGTTGTCCTCGTGTGTGATTTTCATTGGAACTAATACCTCGATCGAGGTATTGCAGACCGAAGCAAAACCTTTGTATTTTCACTCGAGCGGGTGTCACACTCACCCGAAAGTGGTCCGGAAGTGGACGCCCTTAGCTTGCTACCACCCCAAGGCAACTGTAGGCTGTTTCTTGCTACTCCAAGTGACTACAACACTCCCAAAAGAGAACACATATCCACTGGTAGTTCGTCTATCTGAAATACTACCAGCCCAATCAGCATCAGTGTATCCATGCAACTATATCTGAACCCCAGCCTCATAAAATAGTCCATACTACAGTGTGGACTTCACATACCTCAGTATGCATCTAGTCGCATCCAAATGCGGTTTCCTTGGAGCCTGCATAAACTGACTTACCAATCCAATAGCATAGCTCAAATTTGGCCTGGTAATAGTCATATAAATCAAACTTCCTACTATGTGCCTGTACATAGTAGGGTATTCCAGAAGCTCACCTACATCTGCGCTCAGCTTCACATTCTGCTCCAAAGAAACTGAAATAGGCTTACAGCCTGTCATCCCATATTTGGATAGCATGTCCAATCCATACTGCCTCTGCAAGAACCGTATCCCACTTGGTGATCTAATCACCTCAATGCCCAAGAAATAACGCAGCTCTCCCAAATCCTTCATCTCAAACTTCTGCTTCAATAGCATTTTCACATGAAGGATATCTTCATCACTATCACCTGTGATGATCAAATCATCAACATTAATGACAAGCAGCATCATACCTTTCTCTGTTTTTCTCACATAAAGTGAGAAATCTGCCTTGGAAATCTGAAAGCCAATAGTGACAAGATACTATCCTATCTTGAACACTTATTTCATTAATTTTGGACTCATATGTCTACTTTTGGACTATTCCTTAAAATCCTTCCCAACTGAAAAGTTTACTTTATGAAACTGTCATTCGAGAATCAAAAGTTTACTTTCTGGCACTATCATTTTCACATAAGACATTTCAAAATATCTCTCTACAATGTTGTACAAATAATGCAAAAACTACTATTAAATCCTAAATTTCTATTTCTTGTTTATAAGAATCATATTCTTAAAATAAAAAATCCGAGTTATTAGTTTAAATCCATGAAAAACCATGCTATTGAGGATTCACAACATTTTAAAAATGTATACATAAGAGACCTGTAAGACTCTTTTTACTTTCAATGCAGAAAACTATAACACTCTTGAATATTCAAGAAATTAAAAGGTTTATATACACATGAGACATGATGGAAGCCTCTTTTGTACTCCAAAAAGTAGCAATAGCTATGCTTGCAATTTTACATTATCATGTCATAAGTTTTACAACAAATATTGCTCTGGATGAGTCTTTGTACAAAGGATCTCCTGTGGCCTTTTCAATAATTTAATTTTTCCTTTACAATGAGTTTAGTACAAATGGGCGATCCAAACATTTGCTTGTTTGAATGTCCTTTTCTATCATGATCACAGAAATGAGCGATCCAAACATTTGCTTGTTCAGAATGTCCTTTCTGTCGTCACTTGTCGCTTGGGTGCCATCTTCATTCACTCTCATCTGACAACCACCACCACCTTCACTCTTTCTCGATATTTGAATGGTGTTATCATGGGCATTCTTCATTTGCGCTATCTCCTTCTACTTCCTCCCGGGCGAGCATCTTTGTGAACTCTGTAATGTGCGTAATAATTGGTTGCGGTAATTTTATTTTGTCTTCTACATCATACCCCATGTGCTTCTTTGTTTTCTTTGACCTTGATTTCCAGGATACTATGACTGTCTCTGTGGAAAGTCTTGAAATTGCTTCATGGTTTGGGACCCATTCCTTTTTCAAACAACTACTATACAATGTACTGTTATCTTGGTTCTCCTTCCTGCCCCTTGGCTCATACCATACCGCTGTAAATGTTGTAGCTCTCCCCCAGTCATCCATGCTCACGTCAACTACTTTTGCAACCCAAAACTTCACGTTCTCATGTTCATCATCCGATGGTCGAACTGCAACAAAACAATGGACATCTATGTCTATTTGTGGCATAAACTCTCTCTTCTTGGGTCCACAATATGGACGTGGGAGCAACGATTCAAACTCATTTTCAAAGAGACCACATGCTGGACGCAAGTCATTACCAACATTTGGCCAAAATAAAGGCCGTTCTGCCTTAATATCATCTTCTCGCATTTTTGCAAGGTCCTTTATCAATTGGTAGGTCTTGCTAATTACAACAGTAGTGTGTTCCTTCCAAGAGGGCTTCCAATCAGGAAATCTCCGGAGCATTTCCTCTTTGTATGCAATAAAAGCTTTTAAGCCTTCTATTTCACCTTTGGATTTCTCGCTGAATTCTTTTATAGGAGCCCATGTTGGATGCATTTCTTTGCTCGGGATTGAAGTTAAGAGAGAGTAAGGTTCTTCAGGTTCCCATTTTGTATCAAGAGAATAGTGTTGCCATTGCATCACTGGTTTTTCATCCTTTAAGAAAAATCGAAAATAGTGTGGAGCGCTATGACCAATCAGGGCATCACCACCTTTTTGTATGAAAGGTAGAATAAAGCTCTTCCAATCATACATCCTCTCAACCATTGAGCATATTGTTCCTTCCTTACGGCCACCAACTTGCCTCCCGCATTTTCTTATCAAGTCATCCATTGTCTCCATGTCCTTGTGTTTTAGTTCTCTTGAAACTGTGCTAAATACCTGATCGATATCCTCATGTGTGTGCCCAACCAACAAAAACCCAACTTCAATCTCATTGAAGATTCTATGAGCGATTAGCATTGAGCAAAATGCAAAGAAGAGTACATTCTTATTCTCTCGTCCACAATTGTCTGCTTGTATTCTCAAAGTTGCTGGTAGGCGACCTTTTTCTGCATGTACATTGTGAATTGCCTTCATAACGGATGTTACAACTTGATTGCTATCGTGTAGATGCAAGGAATCAATCCATATGTCTGCAAAAAACTTAAATCCGTGCACTAACACTCCACATAGATGTGTCTTTAAAAAGTATTTGCCTTGTAGCTTAGGTGGAGTGTTAACGAATCGAGGTAATGTTGTTGTATTTTGATCCATACCATCTACAATAATGCACATGTACTCATTTGGGTGAGAAATAGCTTGCTCCTTCCAAAATGCATATTTTATTCTAGAATGTCGAACAAGTCCATGATGAAATTCTCTCTTTCTTTTGTAAGCTTCTTTTTGTTCTGGAGATGTTGCACTCTCAAGTGCTCGCTTTAGATCATCACAGTCGTTGCACTTTGACATTTTTTGCCTCTTTGGGATTTTAACATGTCCAAAGCTTTTTTTCCAAAGAGTATACAAAGTATGAAAAGATGCCGGTGCATGCCCTCTTTGCCTCTGTGTTTCTCCAATAGAGTTAAATACTTCTTTTTTGGTCAAACCTATCGGAAGATGCATTTTTGATAGGTGGGGTTGTGGTAAAGCATTTTCATAAATGTAATCTTTCAAAATTGCTGTTGCCGCAACCGTTGAGGCTCTTGTTTTGGGCCTTCCTATGTTTCCATGAATGTTAAATTTAACTACATACTTTGCTTTATTAGCCAAATTCCAATATGTGCCATGTGATAATCCTGTAATAATGCGATATGCATTATTGCATATACTTTTTCCATTTATAAGAGGCCTTATTTGATGTCCTGAACTTCGCCTTCTCTTATCATTTACAAGAAAGCAAGACAATCTCGTGAGTAGGTATTCATTTCTTCTGCTTCCTTTCCTTTGCCATACATGTTCTCTACAACCCTTGATGTCATGTAAGTTAATGGATCGCATACATGTATGCTTACAGCATGTAGATCGCATTGCTTTTAGCATAACATCTTCATTCATTACTCTTATTCTCTTTGGTTGCTTTTCTGGATCTGCCTGCACTCGTTGTCTTTTCATGCATCTGTATGTCCGTTTTGGGACCTTCTGTTCATTCTTATTTGGATTTGTGTAGTTCTCCTTGTAAGTTTTATTTGTCACGTTGTTTTCATGAGATGTTGCATCCTTGATCTTATCACTCTGACAGTCAAATACTGAATATTCCTTTGTTGATGTCATCCTTGCTTTTGATACATTCGTCAAACCATTTGTAACATTTACAAGTTCACAATCAAAGTCAAACACCGAATAGTCCTTTGTTGATCTCATCCCTACTTTTGATACAATCGTAGAACCACTTGTCACAATGGCATTAGAGTGTCCCGAATGATCTTCAAACTCATCTATTCCTGAGAGAACATCACTCATTGATGCACATTCTATGGATTTCATAACTCCATAGTCAGTGGTGATAGACTGTCCAGAATGATCTTCAAACTCATCTATTCCTGAGAGAACATCGCTCATTGATGCACTTTCTATGGATTTCATAACTCCATAGTCTTGAAACTCCTCTACTCCAGAGAGAACATCACTCATTATACTATCGTGCATGATTTCCATAATTCCATAGTTACCTGCTTTGACTCCAAGAACTTTATCAGTATCCATGAAGCCATCCATGCTTGAAGATATAACACTTTTCACATCTTTGCCCAAGTTCTCAATGTGCATGAACTCATCCACCCCGGATAAGGCATCACTTGTGAAATATTTTTCTTTCTCGGTACCAATGAACTCATCGACTTCTGATAAGACGTCAGTGCTATAGTTGAGTGCATTGGAATCATCCATCTCTGAAGGAATAGAGCTTGGTACATTGGCATATTCTTTCAATTCTTTGATGTTGTAGTATACATTATGTTTATCATTAAAAACCACATGCCGAGTCTTTCCAATCTTTAAAAATTGCATGCTCCATCTCAAATCCTTACCTACCTCATAGTAGGGACCATCCAATGACATTGAGTTATCATCCATACCATCATCAGTAACTTTTTGAATTCTCATCTGCGCAAATGTCCAGTGTTCAACTTGTTCAAATCCCAAGACTTGACCTTCTGCTACATACTTATTTGTAAATGATAACATTTGTAAAATATCTCCCACTCTAAAATCCAAAGATATGCACTTTGTATTCCTGATGACATGTGTTGGATAAGTCTCATCTCTGTCCCATGCAATAAATGCTTTGTTGGAAGTATTATAGGGCATAACATCTCCAAGGATTTCCATATCCCCACACTTATGCTTTAGCTCAACATGTGCACTAAGAATCCTTGATACGATAACCGCTACCTTATCTTCGCCAAGTCTTCTAAAGTGACAAATAGAATTTGGATCACTTTCATGGATTGTAGCAAATGCAACTACTTCTCTTTTGCAACATAAAATCACCTCCATCCCCGGAATAAATTTTGTAGCCATCTCCTTTGTGAGTTTCCTCTGCAAACAAGCTGTAACAACCATTATAAAGAACATTAGTCTCTTCTCAATAATCTACTTTATTAATGATTTAAAAATCCAGAACGTGTTTGAAAATTTAATTAGACACTAACCAATAACAACCATAAACCCTAAACCCTAAACCGTAAACCAAAACAACCCTAAATCCTAACCAATAACAACCCTAAACCCTAAACCCTAACCCCCAAACCCCAAACCCTAAATCCTAACCCCCAAACCCCAAACCCTAACTCCCAAACCCTAAACCCTAAACCCCAAACCCTAAACCCTAACTCCTAAACCCTAAACCCTAAACCCTAACTCCCAAACCCTAAACCCTAAACCCTAAACCCTAAACCCTAACTCCCAAACCCCAAACCCCAAACCCTAACTCCCAAACCCGAAACCCTAAACCCTAAACCCTTAACCCTAACCCCCAAACCCTAAACTCTAAACCCTAACTCCTAAACCCTAAGCCCTTAACCCTAACCCCTAAACCCCAAACCCTAACCCCCAAACCCTAAACCCTAAACCCTAAACCCTAACTCCCAAACCCTAAACCCTAAACCCTAAATCCCAAACCCTAAACCCTAAACCCTAACTCCCAAAACCCAAACCCTAAACCCCAAACCCTGAACCCTAAACCCTAAACCCTAACTCCCAAACCCTAAACCCTAACTCCCAAACCCTAAACCCCAAACCCTAAACCCTAAACCCCAAACCCTAAACCCTAACCCCCAAACCCTAAATCCTAAACCCTAACCCCTAAACCCTAAACCCTAAACCACCAAACTCTAAACCCTAACCCCCAAACCCTAACCCTCAAACCTTGAACCCTAAACCCTAAACCCTAACTCACCAAACCCCAAATCCTAAACCCAAACCACGAAATCCTAAACCTTAAATCCTATGAGTGTTTTCAAGTAATATCATTTATTTAAGTAATAGTTTTAATTAGAATTTATAAGTAATAGTGGAATTGATAGTTGGGAGGGTGGTAGTGGGAGAAAGGGAGAGTGGGAAAGTGGAGAAAGGGAGTGTGGGAGGGTGGTAGTGGGAGAAAGGGAGAGTGGGAGAGGGAGTGGGAATGGGGGCGGTGGGGGTGGGGGTGGGAGAGTGGGAGTGGGAGTGGGAGTGGGAGTGGGAGAGGGAGTGGGAATGGGGGAGGTGGGGGTGGGAGAATGGGAGTGGGAGTGGGAGTGGGAGTGGGAATGGGGGAGGTGGGGGTGGGGTGAGGGTGGGAGGATGGGAGTGGGAGTGGAAGGGGTGGGGTGGGGAGTGGGAGTGGGAGGATGGGAGTGGGAGAGGGAGTGGGAATGGGGGAGGTGGGGGTGGAAGTGGGAGGGGTGAGGTGGGAGGATGGGAGTGGGAATGGGGGAGGTGGGGGTGGAAGTGGGAGGGGTGGGGTGGGAGGATGGGGGAGGGAGTGGGAGTGGGGGAGGTGGGGGGGGTGGGAAAATGGGAGTGGGAGTGGGAATGGGGGAGGTGGGGGGGTGGGAAAATGGGAGTGGGAGGATGGGAGTGGGAGGGGTGAGGTGGGAGGATAAGGGTGGGAGAATGGGAGTGGGAGTGGGAATGGGGGGGGAGGGGTGGGGGTGGGAGGATGGGAGTGGGAGTGAGACGTGTAGGTGGGAGGATGTGAGTGGGTGGGAGAATGGGAGTGGGAGTGGGAGTGGGAATGGGGGAGGTGGGGGTGGAGTGAGGGTGGGAGTGGGAGGGGTGGGGTGGGAGGATGGGAGTGGGAGAGGGAGTGGAAATGGGGAAGGTGAAAGAATGGGCGTGGGCGTGGGAGTGATAATGGGGGAGGTGGGGTGGGAGGATGGGAGTGAGAGTGGGGTGGGAGGATGGGAGTGGGTGGGAGAGAGAGAGAAGATAATCTAATAGAGAGGCCAATGGGAGAGGAGATAATGTTATAGAAGGACCAATGAGAGAGAAGCACTCAAAGCCCTAGTTTTTCTTATATATACTCTCCTTCTCTCATTGTTTCTCTCATTTCAACAAGGAAGAGCAAGAGGAGAAGCAAAAAGAGGAGGAAGAGCAAAAGCAAGCACAAGCAAGCACAAGCATCGATTTCAACTTTTTTCCAGGTACTGTTTTTAAAATTTGTATTCTTTGAAATTTTTGAAGGATAGATTTTTAGAGAGAGAAAAGAAGAGAGAGAGTCTTGCTGCCTCGGCAGCAAAAGAGAGAAAGAAAGAGAGAGGGAGAGAGACGAGAGAAGGGGGGGGAAAGAGAGGGGAGAGAAAGGGAGGGGGGAGAGAAGGGGGAAGGGGAAAAGAGAGGGGAGAGAGGGGAGAAGCAGCGAGGGGGGGGAGAGAGAGAGGGGAGGGGGAGGCCGCTGCCGCGAGGGGGGGAGGGAGGGGAGGGGAGAGGGAGGGGGGGCGGCGAGAGAGGGAGGGGGGGCGGGGATAGAGAGGGGGAAGAGGGAGGGGAGGCGAGGGTGGAGAGGGAGGGGAGGGGGCCGCTGCCGCGGCAGCGGCAGCGAGAGAGGGGGAGGGGGGGGAGAGGGAGAGGAAGGGGGGGGGGGGGGGGCAAGGGGGGAGAGGAGGGAGAGGGAGGGGAGGGGGCCGCTGCCGCTGCCGCGGCAGCGAGAGAGGGGGAGGGGGGAGAGGGGAGGGAGGGGGCCGTTGCCGCGGCAGCGGCAGCGAGAGAGGGGGAGGGGGGCGAGAGGGAAGGGGGGAGAGAGGGGGCAGCGAGAGGGAAGGGGGGGGAAGAGAGAGAGAAGGGGGGGGGCCGCTGCCGCGGCAGCGGCAGCGAGAGAGGGAGGGGAGGGGAGAGAGAGAGGGAAGGGGGGGGAAGAGAGGGGAGGAGAGAGGGAAGGGGGGGGAAGAGAGAGAGAGGGGGAGGGCCGCTGCCGCTGCCGCGGCAGCGAGAGAGGGAGGGGAGGGGAGAGAAGGGGGGGGGGGGGAAAGGGGAGGCGAGGAGAGAGAGAAAGGGGGGGGGGCCGCGGCCGCTGCCGCGGCAGCGAGAGAGGGGGAGGGGGGGGAGAGGGAGCAGCGAGAGGGAAAGGGCGGGAAGAGAGAGAGAGGGGGGGGGCCGCTGCCGCGGCAGCGGCAGCGAGAGAGGGAGGGGAGGGGAGAGAGAAGGGGGGGGGAAAGGGAGGGGAGGAGAGAGGGAAGGGGGGGGAAGAGAGAGAGAGGGGGGGGGGCCGCTGCCGCGGCAGCGGCAGCGAGAGAGGGAGGGGAGGGGAGAGAGAAGGGAGGGGGGGAAAAGGGAGGCGAGGAGAGAGAGAAGGGGGGGGCCGCGGCCGCTGCCGCGGCAGCGAGAGAGGGGGAGGGGGGGGGAGAGGGAAGGGGGGAGCGAGAGAGGGGGGAGAGGGAAGGGGGGGGGCCGCGGCCGCTGCCGCGGCAGCGAGAGAGGGGGAGGGGGGGGTGAGGGAAGGGGGGAGCGAGAGAGGGGGGAGAGGGAAAGGGGGGGCGCGGCCGCTGCCGCGGCAGCGAGAGAGGGAGAGGGGGGGGAGAGGGAAGGGGGGAGCGAGAGGGAAGGGGGGCGGCCGCGGCAGCGAGAGAGGGGGAGGGGGGGAGAGGGAAGGGGAAAGGGCCGGGGGCAGCAGAGAGAGGGAAGGGGGAGAGAGAGAGAAGGGGGAGGGGCCGCGGCCGCTGCCGCGGCAGCGAGATAGGGGGAGGGGGGGGAGAGGGAAGGGGGGAGGGGGCGGAGGGAGCGAGAGAGGGGGAGGGGGGGGAGAGGGAAGGGGGGAGCGAGAGAGGGGGGAGAGGGAAGGGGGGGGGGCCGCGGCCGCTGCCGCGGCAGCGAGAGAGGGGGAGGGGGGGGTGAGGGAAGGGGGAGCGAGAGAGGGGGGAGAGGGAAAGGGGGGGGCCGCGGCCGCTGCCGCGGCAGCGAGAGAGGGAGAGGGGGGGGAGAGGGAAGGGGGGAGCGAGAGGGAAGGGGGGGCGGCCGCGGCAGCGAGAGAGGGGGAGGGGGGGAGAGGGAAGGGGGGAGGGGCCGAGGGCAGCGAGAGAGAGGGAAGGGGGAGAGAGAGAGAAGGAGGAGGGGCCGCGGCCGCTGCCGCAGCAGGGAGATAGGGGGAGGGGGGGGAGAGGGAAGGGGGGAGGGGGCGGAGGGAGCGAGATAGGGGGAGGGGGGGGAGAGGGAAGGGGGGAGCGAGAGAGGGGGAGAGGGAAGGGGGGGGGCCGCGGCCGCTGCCGCGGCAGCGAGAGAGGGGGAGGGGGGGGTGAGGGAAGGGGGGAGCGAGAGAGGGGGGAGAGGGAAAGGGGGGGGCCGCGGCCGCTGCCGCGGCAGCGAGAGAGGGAGAGGGGGGAGAGGGAAGGGGGGAGCGAGAGGGAAGGGGGGGCGGCCGCGGCAGCGAGAGAGGGGAGGGGGGGAGAGGGAAGGGGGGAGGGGCCGGGGGCAGCGAGAGAGAGGGAAGGGGGAGAGAGAGAGAAGGGGGAGGGGCCGCGGCCGCTGCCGCGGCAGCGAGATAGGGGGAGGGGGGGAGAGGGAAGGGGGGAGGGGGCGGAGGGAGCGAGAGAGTGGAGGGAGAGAGAGAGAGAAGGGGGGGGGCCGCGGCCGCTGCCGCGGCAGCGAGAGAGGGAGGGGGGGGGAGAAGGAGAAGGGGGTAGCGAGAGAGAGGGGAGGGAGAGAGAGAGGGGGAGAGGGGGAGAGGGAAGGGGTGGGGAGAGGGAAGTGAGAGGGGGAGCCGCTGCCGCGGCAGCGAGAGAGGAGGGGGGGGGAGAGAGAGTAGGGGGGAGATGCGAGAGAGGGGGGGAGGGAGAGAGAGAGAGGAGGGGAGGGGCCGCTGCCGCGGCAGCGAAAGAGAGGGAGGGGTGGAGAGAGAGAGAGAGAGAGGGGGAGGAGAGAGAGAGAGGGGATGGGGGGGAAGATCGCGGCAAGTGAGAGAGAGTGGAGAGGAGAGTGGGGAGCGCAAGTGAGAGAGAGGAAAAAGGTGAGGAGAAAGGAAGAGAGAGAGAGAGAGGGGAAATGAAGAGGAGGGGAGAGAGCAGACTAAGATGAGAGGAAACGTAGACTAGAGCGGAGAGGAAAGAGAGAGAGAGAAGAGTGAGAGAGATGAAAATTTAGAGAGGGAGGACACGAGAAAGTACGATCGAGATAGAAAATCTTACCAATGAAGAGGAGAAATGAGTGGGCGACGATCGAGACAAGATGAAGAGATCGAGATAGAAAATCTTACCAATGAAAAGGAGAAATGAGTGGGCGACGATCTAGACAAGATGAAGAAGCTACGATCAATGAGGCATATGAGAGGAGATTGGTATGTGATTTAGTCTAAACTTAAACAAACAAAACTATAAACCTTGGTGTTTGATGAAAATTTAGAGAGGAAGGGCACAAGAGAGTACGATCGAGATAAAAAATCTTACCAATGAGGAGAAAAAATGAGTGGGCGACGATCAAGAAGAGATAAAGGAGAGATGTTTTGATGGAAGAATTTGGGAGCTACGATCAATGAGGCATATTAGAGAAGATTGGTGTGTGATTTAGTCGAAACTTAAACAAACAAAACTATAAACCTTGGTGTTTGAAAAAGAAACGTGTGGAAACTAGAATTTCAAAATTTCCCGCCTTTTTTTAAACTATGAATCCTTGTGTTTGAAAAGACAAACCTTGGTGTTTGAAAAGAGAAACGTGTGGAAACTAGAATTTCAAAATTTCTCACTTGAATCCTTGTGTTTGAAAAGACAAACGTGTGAAAACTTGAAAATTGTGATAAAAGACAACCTTGTGTTTCAAAAGACAAACGCGTGGATGTGAAAATTGTGATAAAAGACAACATTGTGTTTCAAAAGACAAACGCGTGGATGTGAAAATTGTGATAAAAGACAACCTTGTGTTTCAAAAGACAAACCCCTGGATGTGAAAAGACAAATGTATGCTAAAAGCAAAACTTGTAGAAACTTCAATTTTAAATTTTTCTTTGTTTTTGAATTTAAAATGAGTTTCACTTTCATTTTTAATTTACTAGTTTAATTTAGACTATAATGCATTTTGTTTCACTTATTAATGTGAATGTTCAATTCTTATGAGTTGTAAGTAAATTAAATATAAATTTTATCTTTTTTAAAATGAGAAGGAGAAGAGAGAGAGAGAGAAGGGGGGGTCGCTGCCGCGGCAGCGAGAGAGAATGGGGGGGGAGAGAGAGAGAAAGGGGTGGGAGGATAATGTGAATGTTCAATTCTTATGAGTTGTAAGTAAATTAGTTTTTGAAAATATAAATTTTATCTTTTTTAAAATGAGAAGGAGAAGAGAGAGAGAGAGAAGGGGGGGTCGCTGTCGCGGCAGCGAGAGAGAATGGGGGGGGAGAGAGAGAGAAAGTGGTGGGAGGATGGGAGTGGGAGAGGGAGTGGGAATGGGGAAGGTGAAAGAATGGACGTGGGCGTGGGAGTGAGAATGGGGAAGGTGGGGTGGGAGGATGAGGGCGGCAGCGAGAGAGAAGGGGGGGAGAGAAGGGGGGGAGAGAGAGAGAGAAAGGGGTGTGAGTTTAAAAAAGATAAAATATAAATTTTATCTTTTTTAAACTCACAACCTTAGTGTATTAAAAAGAATAATGGAAAGATTATTTTTTGCTTTTAATTCGCAACCTAAGGATATTAAAAAGAACAATGGAAAAGAAATTATTTCTTGCTTTTCTTCGCTTCGACGGTTGGTGTAGTCTAGATTAGCATAGATTAGTTTGTCCTTAGAGGAGAGAACTCCAAAAAAACCAATCAAAGCCATGCTCAAAATTTCCCGACTAGTTCCTAATCGGAGTCAGTCCATTCGTTCACATTCACATTCGGTTTCACAGACACAACAACCCTACCATTTAAGCAACGATTAAGGTTTTTAAACTTTCAAGATGATTGAAAGTTGTATCAGTGGACATGACAGATTACAGTTGTGGAAGTTGACAGAGCATTTTACACTTATATCAGTTGCGGGAGTTGACAGAGCATTTTGTACTTATATATGACAAACTTCAAATTTGTATTCAGAGATCATTGTAAATCCTTATTTTTTTTCACATTTATGCTCTAAGCCTTGTAAAGCCTTTTAGGCTATTCCCAAAGCATTTATGCTCTAAGCCTTGTAAAGCCTTTTAGGCTATTCCCAAAGCATTTATGCTCTAAGCCTTGTAAAGCCTTTTAGGCTATTCCCAAAGCATGAAATTGATACTTATATGATTGGGAAGAATACAAACTGGAGGTGTATTAATGGGACTCATTGTACTTTTGATTTTTCAAAGTAATTGTAGTTTGTCAAAGTACTTAAAATTTGTGTTGTGCTTGAATACAGGATGGATCTTGAGGCTACAGCATTTGTCAATGGTATGTCACTGAAATACAATGGAAGAATTTATGCCCCAAAGGACTTCACAAACTGGACAGTTGTTGACACAACAAAGAAAGCATGGTTCTTGGTCTTAAGTAAAGGAAATCTCATTCTAGTGATGACAAAGAGAGAGTTGGAGAAAGATGAGTGCGCATCAAATGTATCTTTCTCCAAGAGCAATTTGATTCAAGGGGGCACCTTAGTAGGAATAAAAATTGAAAAAGACAGCACTACAATGATGATTTACACAAAGTCAAGAATGAGCAACAGATCGTTTCTTCTTTCTAAGAAAGATGCAATGCACTTTGTGATGCCGCCGCCAAAAGCACCTAGATTTCCTGAATTGGTTCCTGCATTGGAGATCCTTCAACATGTGTGGGAGGAATTTCCCATTGAGGAAGCAAGAAAAATGCAGTCAAAGATTATCCTTGAATACTTTCAGGGTGTCATCCAACAAGGTTCAACTTCATTGGAGGGACCTAAGGTGCAAGAATCCACACATGAGAAAGGAAGTGATGAGACACGCCATGTAGATTTGGTTCATGGTAATACAAATGAGAGAGGAAGTGGAGTGGATGAGACAGAACACATTGTAGCAATGGATGAGGGTCTTGTATACGTGGATGCTTACAAGGGATCTACATCTGAGACAGGAATTGAATTGGTGGAGACCGGACATGCACATGCATCTCAGACAGAAATTGAATTGAGTGAGACACGACATGCATCAGATAAGACAGGACATGCACACACATCTCTTGTTCATGGTATTACTCACTTAGATGGTGTAACTCATGAAGTTGATGGAATAACAGAACAAGTGAAGCCCTTAAGTATACCTGAAGTTGAGGCAATAGAAGAAGAAGTAGGGCGATCTAAAGCAGTTCACATTGAGCCCCTAAAAAATAAACCTCGACGTCAAATGCAAAAGGCAAGTACTTCACGAGCTACAGTTCCAAGTCCTATAACTGGAAAAAGAGGTCGTTCATATACAAAGAAAGGGCAAAGAAGAGAAGAGGAAGAACATGAAGAGGATGCGGAGGGTCTTGAAATGGAGTCAGATCTAGAAGCAGAAATGTTATCAATGAAGAACCTAAATCTTCGCTTGAATGAGGCTGTGACAGATGAGGATCCAGGATATATATGGGGCCAGAAGACTCAAGTTATACATGCTTCATCAGTGGTCAAAGCAAGTGTCTTCACCAACAGCAGGACCTTAGATACAGCCTATGCTGAAAAGATTTTTCAGGCTTTGATTGATGGAAAAAAACCAGTTGTTTCTAATTTGGTACTCCGTCCAAGAACATTTTGGCCAGTCATGGGAGATTATAGTCAATCCATTAATTTCTCTCAGCCTATAGATTTTGAGATGCAATTCACTAAGTTCCTCGGAAAACAAGTTCCCTCACTTCAAGAAGGACAGAGTTCAGTGAATGATCCAGAACGACATATAAGGGATGCCAAGAGAAATTTCTTAGCTCATTGTACATTTGAGGCAATAGATGGTCAGCACTATGCCTATGCTTGTAATGAGCGCTCTAGAGATGCATACAAGAAAGGAGAAATTACTTATCAAACTTTCGCGAGTGTGCCTCAATTTCACTACTATTCTGCATGCATCTGTATCTTCAAGAACGAGAAGAAATATTTGATTGAGTCGGAAAGACTTAATCATGACATTTATGCACTACGAAAAATCACCTCCACTTCAGAGATGTTGCTCAAAGCTAGGACCATATGGAAAACTTTTAATTCTCCTTTGACCACTCTCAAAAGAACTGCAACTAAAGTGGAAGCGGATAATCTTGTTGACTTCTACACATGCTTGAGTGCCATTGTACCAAGGGGAAAGTAGGAAAGAGCTGAGGTGATTACAAGCTTCAAGACAGTAAGGGATAGGTATCAAGACTACACAAGCATACTTTTCCGTAGTGATGAAGTTTTTCATCAGATCAAAGACGTGTGTCTTGCATGTGAGAAAGGAGATGTTACATATGAGGCTCCATCATTGATTAAAGAGAAGGCAAAGAAGATTGAGAAAAAAGAGATGACAGCTCGGATGTGAAGGCCTTTAAGAAACCTACCAGATAAATACGCAAGTCTTGCTGCAGAGAAATTAATGTCAAAAGAATGGTTTTTTGGCAAAAAGGATAAAGATCATTGCATGGAAGATAACATCATCCAACAGGTGAAGCGTGATGCAGTAAAGAGTGCAATTGAATATTTATTGGGAGAAAAAAATATTCCAATCAGCCAATGTAAAATTGATCATAACATTGTGAGGCAGATGGCATCAGCTTTACCGTCAGCTAAACAGAAGGCTTGGGCGCATAAATGGGTGAAGGTAGAAGATGATGGATCTGAAATTACTCCCTCTATGAGAAATGACATTCCGGAAAATGTGTATGCATATGCACAAAAAGTCATCAATAACCACACTCTCAGAAAAGAAAAGACTTTGAACAAGGGCTTTTATTTCATACATAAAATCATTTCAGAGTCTGGAAAGAGTGTTGAGTGCAAGGGAGTTTCATTGAGTGATTTTTTGTCCGACGACACTGCTTGGGAGAGACCTCAGCTTTTCTTTGTCTATGAAATATCAGCGGATGACATCCGTCCACTCCTTGACAGAATATTACATACCACCATTGGTAGAGTGGGACAATGTAATATAGTCATATTTGCTGATAAAGATGACAAGGAACAAATGTCTGCTACCCTAGAAAAACAATATGGCAATGAGCTCAAGATTTACAATGGGATATACTCAAGAAAAAGGGACAAGAGAGAATGCGGTCTCAAGATACAGAGTCTGGAAACCTTTTTCTTGTGCATGAAGAGCCCTTATAATGATCACTCCTTACAAAACAATATAAGAGGGAATGCAAAGAGATTGCAACTACTGCTGGAAGAGCATGAAGCTCCAAGTCCCCTCCATCGCAATGCAAATCACTATGAAAGGCCAGCAAAAAGTGCTGATCTTTTAATTAGTATGATGGAATTTTTGCTACCGCCTGGATGGGAAGTCACATTGTGCCGAATGGGACATCTGTTCGAAGCTCTTATCAGAAAAGGACACAATGTAAATATTATTGAGAGCCCTGCTTGCTTGGAATACCTTGATACCGTGGCTTCTCTCACAATAAAGTTTGATAAGAAAGGTCCGATCTCGCATGAAGAGGATGACATAGAGCAGATCATGTACGATGAGAGCAAGAAAGATGATGAAAATGATCAAAGCTCTGGATATAATAGTGAGGATACCAGCAATAGCAAGGAAGCAGAGGAAGATAGATATGACACTGACCTTGCCTCTGAAGGTTACATAAAAAGACCACGAAGATATGTAGAGGTATGAAGACTTATGTTTAATTTTCTTTATTCATTTAAAGGTCTTTTTAAATTTATAATTAATTTAAAATTTTGAATCTCATAATTATTTTATCCTTTTATAGGAGAAGGGAGAGGAGGAGGATGAGGAGGACATAGTTGGAGCAGAGAATCATGAAAGCTCATCTCAAGAAAGCAAAGCTGCTCTGGCTATCCATCGGATGACTCTAGAAAATAATCATACATTGCAGCAAATGGAGAAGTCATTTCAAGTTAGGTTTCAAGTTCGAGAACAACCTCTTACTTTTATATTCGATGAAGAGGATATTTCAATCCTCATAAACTTCAAGAAAGAGGTCAATGACAAGGTTATAATAGCCATCCTCAGGTTTGACACAAACTTTTTACTGACTTTATGCTTTTGTATTTCCATTGGATCAAATGAACTAATATTCTTTTCTTTTTATTGCAGTATGGTTTTACAACAGCTTCCGCTATATATACAAAGATGTGCATATATGGTCGATCCTCTTGTTTCTAGTGTACTTAGCAACAAGGAGAAGACCATAGATGACATTTTTAAGTGGTTGCAACCTATTGATTTGACTGCGGCGCGAGTTATCTTTACCGCATATCACGAAGAGTGAGTATCAATCCCTACCTAGCTTATCTCTTACATTGTGGAGGATTATATCGAATAATAATTATTCTTAATTGATAATGCAGCTTGCATTGGAGCTTGGTAATTGTGGACATCTTAGCCAAGCAATGCTTCTTTGTCAATTCAATAGCATCTATCCATGGCAGTGTGTCAGAGTAAGTATAACCTACTTGTGTCATAATTATGTCAATGAGATGCATCCTATGCAATACACACATTCATTTATGTTTTCTATTTTGATGTGTAGATCTGCTCGAAAGTTGGTAAGTGCTATAGATGCACTTATGCAAATGGAGGGTGACTTGGAAGATCAAATAGAGTATGTAACATGCCCTGCAGCGAAGCAGAATGATGACCACAGTTGTGGGTGGAGAGTTGGATATAACTGCTTCTTGCTCCTTGCTCAAATTTTTGATTTGAGAGGCGGTGAAACCTCATTGTCCACATATACAGACTTGCATCTGCAGGCATTTATGTCATCTATCATTAAGGCATTTATTGATAACGTGGTGGAGCATCCAGAGGAAACATTGGTTGCTACGCCCATAAGTTGTCCTGATGTAACCGCTGTATTGGACGAAATGGGGAGCTCTTCTGAGGTTAAGGTCATCATTAGCAAGCAACCTCGTGTTTTGACTTTTGGTAGCAAGGAAGTTACAATCCTCTCCGACCCTTTGAAAGAGGCTAATGACAAAGTCATGATGGCCATCCTCAGGTTTGATATGAACATCTCTTGACTTGATACTTCAATCATTTGATTCAATCTGCTTCTAACATTTGTTTATTTATTGCTGCAGTGTACGGTTATATCTCATTTTCCTAGATCAGTACAGAATCGCGTCTGTATGCTCGATTCTCTTCTTTCAGCTGTACTTAGTGATACCAAGAAGACAGTAGATGATGTTTGTTCAATTCTACAATCTTTAGACTTGGATGGCATACTACTTGTCTTTATGCCATACTATGAGAAGTAAGTATGGTGTCAATCTTTCTTTTACTCTCTTATTTACAATATTGTGTCAATTAATACTTAATATTGTGATAAATCTTATCGCTCTTTATTGGTGATGTAGTTCACATTGGAGCCTTATAGTATGGGACCTTGATGACAACCATTGTTGGTTTGTCAACTCAATTACAGGCTTTCACGGGGTGTTCAAGTAAGTGTTCTTTTATCATATCATTATGAACATGCATCAAGTTACTATTTACTACACAAATTTACTTTGTCATATGTCATGATGGACAGGTCTGCAAACAAGTTAGTTTCTGCGATTATGAAAATCAGGGAGCATCAAGACCAACCAAATTTCCAGACACGCCTCGCAGTGGACCAAAAGGACATGTTTAGTAGTGGGTGGAGAATTGCGTACAACTTCATGTTGTATCTCAATGACATTTTTGAACATGTCTCCATAGAAGCATATACCAAGCTCGAGCTACAAGATTTTGTGGCTAAGACTGTTCACTATCTAACTGCTATCATTGGGAAACAACATGATGGACTCAATGAAGAACCACTTGAATTAGAGACTCAATGCATTCTTCCTACACAAGAAGTGGAGACTCAATGTGCATCTACAACATCACATCTTGTAAAGGAGGAAGAGATTAAGTCTATCCCGATTGCACCAGAAGTAGAATCTCAATGTACACCATCCACACAAGTAGAGACTCAATGTACTCTTAGAGAATCACAGCCTCAAGAGAACTCATCAGACTCTATTCAGTTGTAAAACATGTAGAAAGAAACATGAGTCCTTGAAGATGAGCTCAGCTCTTGAATGGGTTGAATTTAGGCTAAGGACTTGAAAATAGAAAATTCATCAAATTGAATGGCTGTAGTCTTGAAAATAAATTTGCCTTCCACTGAGAGTCTTATTGTAACTTTTGGTGTAATTTGCCTTCCAATGAGAGTCTTATTGTAACTTTTGGTGTTTTTAAACACCTAAATTATAAATATTGTGAGAGTTTGCTACTCCCCGGTGACCTAGCTCTGTGGATACTGGGTAGAAGAAGGCTTGTAACTTTTGAAAGTGTTTCCTAAACACTATTATAAATATAAAGTGAGTTTACAATTAATGGACCACTCTTTTTTGTGTAACTTATCTCAGGCTTAACTTTTGAAGGTGTTTATTAACACCATTAAATATTAAGAGAGTTTACAACAACCTAATCTTATTTTTTCATGTAACTTATCTAGATTGCGTTAAATTTTATAATTTTAGTTTCATGTCCTTAAAAAATATATAAAAAAATGCTTGTTTTTATGTTTTTATATGTGCTTTGAAGATTGGGTTTTTCTTAAATTTTATCTGAAAACTAGTCCAAAAGTATATGTAAAAATGAATTTGTACATTGACAAGTCCAAAATTAATGAAATAAGTGTTCTTGTCAGACCATGCTCTAGGTGCTTGCTTCAAGCCATACAAGGCTTTCTTCAACCTGCAAACCAACTCAAGATGAACAGCATGAACATAACTTGGTGGCTACTCCATAAAGACCTCTTCTTGCAAATCACCATGCAAGAAGGCATTCTTTACATCCATTTGATGTAAAGACCATCCCTTTGATGCAGCCATAGCAATGACTACTCTTACAGTTGCCATCCTTGCAACTGGATTGAAGGTTTCTTCATAATCAATGCCATATGTCTGTGCATACCACTTGACAACTAATCTTGCCTTGTATCTGTTCACAGAACCATCTGCATTGTGCTTGACCTTATAAACCCACTTACAGCCAATTGCATTCTTGTCTTTAGGCAAAGGCACCAATTCCCATGTAACATTTGCTTCCAAGGCATCCATTTCTTCATCCATGTCTTTCTCCCATTTTTCTTTTCCCATGGCTTGCTCAAAAGAAGTGGGTTCTGGTTCCTGTATCACTTTGACCATATATGGATAGTGAATGGCTGTAAATCCATCATATTTCAGCCTATCCATAGGATACTTGACTCTGGTAGACCTTCAAAACATCCCTAGTCTTTTTTACTCCAGGTGTAACAAGAGAAGGAATACCCAACTCATCATCAATGCTCTGTTCTGAGCCACTGGATTCACCATCCACATAAGAGTGACTTGCATTCACATCAAACATGGGCTGATCTACCTTCTCTTTTCCTTTTCGTGATACCAGCATACCACTATCTGCACTGCTTTGCGGAGATTCTCCTGATCTCAATCTGCCTGTCCATGGCGAAGTATGTGAACCACTGCTAGAGGACACTATAGGTCCACTAATATTTTGTGATTGTTGCTGTGAATTCTATGCAGCATTACCATTTTGTGCATCTACATCATCAATCACATTTACTGGTTTATAAGTCCAGAACTATGCATAATCCTTTCCTAGACCATTCAAGGTCACAGAAACTAGATCATCATCTTCCATTGGTGACCCAATGGAAGCAAGTGCATCTGCAATTTTCTTCACCTTCATGTGGTAGTCATTGATGCTCATATTTTCTCTCTGCACATTGTGCAACTTGTGCTTGAGCTGCATTTTCTTGGCTTGCGTCTTTGTGCTGTACATTTTTGTAAAAGTATCCCATGCCTCCTTTGGCATACTTGCATCCTGAATATGCACAATCATAGAATCCAAAATACTAATAGAAAGCCAGTACATAACTTTTTTGGCTCTCTCATGCCATCCTTTAGATGCCTGCATTTCGTGTTGATTGGGAACATTAGGAAGAACTGGTTCTTCTTCATTTCCTGTAATGAACTCCCAATAGCCTTTTCCCATAAGGAAATTCGTCATTCTAAACTTCCATGCCTGGAAGTTGTTCTTGTCAAGCTTTTCAGTGACAATCTGTGAAAGAGAATCAGACGCCATTACAGAACATTGCAAAATATTTTGTCACTGCAAAAAACACAACTTTTTCCTCACACGGGCAGATCTGCAAAACTGACAAAAGTGGTATTTGACCACACAGTCACTTCCTAGTGACGACTTTGCATCAACAGGCAACAAGGATGATTCTGCAACTCCCAATATCTCTGTGCATAGGTAGACGTTGCAATTTCTACGGCAACTTTTCACTGACCTGCAGAGCAGTGGTCGCATAGCAAAAACAGGGCCTTCTTCTGAGTGCCTATGAAGAACTTCTGCCTTAAAAATGGGCCTCGAACTGCCCTCTCACCACACTGCGAAGGGCGTCTCAATCTGAGACAGTGCACTCTTGCACTTCCGGTTGTGCTACCTGCAGAGATTTGCTCCCAAACTCGAAAAAGGAAAGCGACACTGGTCCTCTTACCAAGACACCGCGAACTTGGTTTGCTTTCTTGAGCTCCTTACCATGAACCAGGCTCTGATACCATGTGAAGATAGTGGGAGAGAGGGAAGGAGTCTCACTTGTAGCTTTCTCACATACGCAATGGGGGAATACACACAAAGGTGGAGGCTGAAAATAGTTTTCCTCTTCTTAGTTGTGAAAGTTAAAAGAACTCAAGTACAAAGAAATAGGAGAACCCTATATGTGGGTCTCAAATCAAACTTAGCTAACTAAGGTGGCATACTAACTGAGCCACGAACTAGAGTAGATATGTCATCTAGCTATTATTCATGGGCGGTGTACCAACCGCATCTGTAGCTAACAAGTCGGTGACATAAATGCACAACGGTCACCCTGGCATATCACGAGTGGAGCTCGATATCTCAACAGGGGAGAGGTAGAGGGAGAAGCAGAGTGGAGGGTAGGGGAGGGGAAGAGGGAAGGAGGGGGAGGGGAGGGGTAGGGATAGGGGGAGAGGGCGGGGGGGTGGGGGGAGGGGGGAGTAAAGGGGAGAAGGGGGGGAGGGAGAAGGAGAAGGGAGGCAAGAGGGAGAGGGAGAGTGGGAAGCAAAGGGAGGGTGGAGGGGAGGGGAGCACGGGAAGTTTAAATTGTAGGGAAGGGAAGGAAAGGGAAGGTTTGTTTTGTAGGAAAGGGAAGGGAGAAGAGGAAGTTTGAATTCTAGGGAGGGAAAGGGAGACAAAAAGGAGAGGGGAATTTGAACTTTGTAGGGTTTGGTGACTTACATATTGACCTCCCATAATCCAAGGAAGCTATTCTCTGTTCCCCCCTTCTTCACTCCCTCCTCCCTCACTTAACTTTTTCCTTCCTCTCCCCTTACCTCTCCCCTCTCCCTCTCTCTTCCCTCTTCTTCATATTTCCTCTCCCTCTCGGTTCCCTCTTCTTTCTCTCCCCTCTCCCTCTTTCTTCTTCTCTCTTCTCTCTCCTTTTCCCCTCTTCTTCTCCTTCCCTTAGTTTTCCTCATTTCCTCCCATGTCCCCTCCAAAACACAAAATCATGTGGCCACGACTGCATGCAAGTGCGTCCCCTTACCCCTTCCTCACCCTCCCCTTCCCTTATCTTCCCCCTTACTTATCTTTCCCCTCCCCTCCCCTTCTTTCCCCCCTTCCTTTTCGTCCCCCCCCCCCTCTCTCTCTCTCTCTCTCTCTCTCTCTCTCTCCCCCTTCCCCCTTCCTTTCCTTCCCCTTCCCTTGCCGTCCCTTCCCCCTCCCCTCCCCTTCCCCCTCCCCTTCCCCCTCCCCTTCCCTTCCCTTCCCTTCCCCCTCCCCTTCCCTTTCCCCTTGCTTTCCCTCTATCTCTTACCACCCTCCCTTTCTCTCTCTTTCACCCTCCCTCCCATCCGTCACTAGCTGTAGTGTGAATACCACACCAACACAAATGGACTAGCATGCACGTGCGCATGTCCATGCCATGTGGACAAGTGTAGTGCACCCGTCATGCCATATGTACCAATGGCCTTCCAACAATATGCCACATGGAAAAATGTAGCATGCCCATCCCATTATATGTACCAATGGCCTTCCATCGATGAATCAAAGGCATGTTCATGCCATGCATGCAGGTGTAGCATCTTGTGATGTTATATCTTCTAGATTTTAGAGTTTTGAAACTCTCAAAAGGTGTTTTATCAATACCATTATAATATCTTGAAGATTTTAGAGAACTCTTATAATAAATTAATGTCATGCATGGGCCACACACACACACACACACACACACACATATACATGCATGTAAAATAGTTTTATTAATTTAAATTGTTAATAAGTTAAGAAAAAGCTTAGTCTATAATAAGTTATGTTAAATTTAACAATTTTCATTTTTTCAATTAAAAAAACTTACAAAATTATCTTACTTTTAGTGCACTTTCCAAAAGTATTTACAAAAATGATTTGGGACATGGCATGGTTTAGAATTAATGAAATGTGTGTTCTTTGTCATTCCAAATCATACAAGTGTGATTGTATAGGTCCAAAACACTTGATCATCCATTGCACCGTGTACCTACCATCACTACATTCCATTCCACCTCACTTGGACCACTGGCTATCCTATTGTAGCTGCTCCATTCCATCTACCCTTGGGGATATGCCTCATCAAATTCTACTACGCTTTACCTTCTATATGATACCACAACCTTCTGCACCTCTCCACCCACGTTTGGAGCTATGCTATCTTCATCCACTTTGGCTTGCTAGAGCAGGACGTCATGTAGGTTGGTTATATCTTTATTTATTCTTTATATTTTTTCAGGCATATATGTGGTATTCTAGCAAGACAGTTTCTTACTGGATGTAATCAGAACTAGGGTTGAACTCCAATAGGCAAGAGAAGAAGGGTGAACTCAGATAGGCAAGAGAAGTAGTGTATTGCATTTCTATTGGATATTGCCCTCTAGTCCACCCTTGCCTTAGAGTATAATTTTTTAATCATAGAAATATCTCCAGCACGTTTTTTTGCGCACGTAAAGGATTGAACCCACACACACCATAGGGCAGGAAATACCAAGTCATTTTTTTTGCTTGGGTGCATTTAGTCCAATTATTTTTTCCCCATACAAAACTTGGGTATGCAACATCACTACAAGACACAGGCCTCTTTCCTATGCTTTCTACCGATGCTTCACAAGTTGGGCATGAAAATCATCATCACGATTGTTAGGTAGGGAAAGTGTCAGTGTAGATAATGAAATTGGAGTCAGTATGTTCATCAATATGCTTGTCTATATAGACATTGGTAGATATCAATGCCTATATCGATGTGCATACCAATGATTAGCAATGCTGCTTGCACCGACGCTTGCACTGACTTCTAGGTTAAATTTACCATACCAATGTTTTTACAGAACGTTGTTTCCAAGGGACCCAAAATAAATTTTGACCACAAGTTTGGTCATTTGAGAGATAAAAAATATAAGAATATGTACACCAAAATTGAGATCAAAACACTCATATATTGATAGTGAACTTAAGATACAAATGTATAAAATGTCAGTATATAAATGAGAGCTCCAAACATAGGAAGTCGCATTGATCTCAAAACAATCAATCACTAGAATTTACATAAATGGATTTGAGTCTTGCCTACCAAATAAGTCTATCTGAAGGTTTACATACAATTGATCACCTATGTCATCATCCCCTATTGTATGTCTACCTAAGACTTGAGCCTCTAGTTCACCCTCTAATTCTCCCTCTTCTTCCCCAAAGTTGTGATCTCCACCTTCCTCCATTACAATGTCATTATTGTAACCTTCTTCCTAGCCCATATCATCATCTTAATTCTCTTCCCTAGATCCATCGGCATCAGTATTTGGATCTTCTGCTGGCATCTCCGTATCCAAATCCTATCTTCAAAAATATGTTTTCTTCAAGGAGCAACTTCGACCATGTACCACCATCTTGGAACGATTCGAATGAAAGACCACCTACGTTGAAGATACAAATTAGATGCTAGTAATTATATTCATTCTTGCTTAAGTATATAAAAAAATATATATGAACATCTACCAAGATTTGTTTTAAAACAAATATATTAGCTTTTAATCAATTGATCACTAGTATGTACTTGTTCACAATGCTCTAGAAGAACCAAAGTACCACTTTCATCGGTCCATGTTCTGGTGGAGTAAATGGCAAAGAAACCATTGATGTCTCTCTTGACTGTAGCATTGAGACCATTGTTAGATAGTTATAAACCATTTGACATCAAGAACAAAAATAGTAAATTGTCTAAAATCAACTTCATAGATGTCATGTATGGTCCCACAATAATCTAATTGCTAGGAGAGAAGATTGGTATTCAAAGCACTTGCTTTGCTATCTTATACAAATTTATCCATGACTCCACAATCATATGTGACTCTTCTTGAATCGATGCATTCCACACAAAAATGCCATCCATGTGACCATGATGCACTCTACTTTTTGTACCACAAAAGAACATGATTAAAACAAGGAGGATGCATTTTGTAGTGATTGTGACCATAAATACCCAAATTAAGTAGAAAGGTAAAAAAACTTACATGTGGCATATATATGTTTGGGGAGAAGAGCAAGTTCTGGTGGATATGGCACCCTTTGCCTATGCATGACTCTAAATCTCCTCCTCTCATTTATTCTTTTTACTTTGGCCTCTTGATATCTCTCCACCCATCTTTGCATATCGGGATTAAGGACACAAAACTTATTTAATTTCTCTCTTTTCTCTTTGATCATCTTTCTTTCAACCCCTTTACCTTGGGTAACCTTTGCAACAACACAATCATTTTCGTTGATGTTCCAAAACATGTGGCACATGGGGATCCATGGATGCAAGAAACTCTGAGAGGTATACTAATGACTATTGCACAAGCCATCCCTCTTCCATACTTTCTTTGGGTCTAGCTCTTTGTCGTACAACTACCTTCAAAGTTTTCATAAATAGTTCAAGGAAAAACATCCAACGACCATGAATAGTTCTTGCAATGGTGACATCTTGAACTACATGTACAAGCAAGTACACATGAGTCATCATAATGCTTGAAAGAAAGTGATTCTCACGCAAGCACACAGCTTCAATGGAGTCCACATTATCGCTCTTGATGCTTGATATAGAGATATATTTTTGTGAGATCCCCCTATTCCACATGCACCTGTTGTGTGGATAAACATGTGAATATGTTTTTTGCTTATTGGATGCTGATGGGTAGGTGCATAGCTATGTACATAGCTAGTTGATGGTGGCTTTGAGCTATGGACAATCTCATAAAGACTCTACACTAATGTAGATATTGTCTTGAGAATATAGATACTTTACGGGGACTTTTGGGAAATGAAGAGTTGAAGTGTGGATGCATTAGTTCACTCTAGAGTTTTGTGGTGTCCATATCACTTGTGTTGGTTTCAAGATGACATGCATCCCTCATTTTGTTGCCATCCATTGTTATCTGATATTTTCTTGCATGGGTTGTTTTATGTGTGGTTATGTGTGGGCATTTATGCATTAAATGCATTGTATGAAGTTTGTATGAAGAGGTGGTGCCTAAGATCTAGAATTTGGGGATTACTTGTCTAGGCCTAAGTTTTGTGAAGAGATGGGAGAGTGGTAGAAGTGCCTATGATGATGTGGCTAGAATCTAGGAGAACATGCATGAGGTGGCTACGTGATGAAGGTTTGCATGCTTCTGGAAAGATAGCTAGCATGTATCGAGAGATGGCGGCTTGAAGGAAGGGTTTGGATTTCATGTGGAGGAGAAGAGCTTGGAGAGGAAGCAAGGAAGGAGGACAAATAAGGTAGGGGAGCTTGAGATTGAGAAGAAGGCAGGTGACGAGTTCAGGGAGTCGGGGCATCTCGGTTCGTTGTGTGTAATGAAGGGAACTTTGTGAGAAAAGAAAGCTACAGTGCTGAGTATGTGTACATGATGGGTGTGGAAGCTTATCATGGGCGGGCAGGCAGATAAGTGAGTTGACATGAACCAAGAGCAGTTGGAGGTCCAAGATCACGCAAGGAAAGTACAGTGATTGGACTTTGTGGAGGGTGACTTTGGGGTGGCTGGGAAGAATCTCAAACGATGGGAGATGTCTATGTGGGAGCTTCTAATGGAGGAAGGACTACGAGACGTTGGAGAGGCTTGAGTGTGATAAAGAGCAAACAGGGATGGATTGCTACTATGCAGGGAGAATACCTTGGATAAGGAGGAGAGCTTCTTGAAAGGATCAGTGCTACTATACAGTCTGGGAATTGTGGGTGACAGAGATGATTTGTGTGTGAGCTGGGCAGAGGGCCGTTTGCACTTGGAGGGAGTTGCTTGGCTAGCATGTCTACTATGTAGATTGAGGCTTTTCTGATGGAGGAAGTCGTGAGCATCATGAGCTAGATGTAGGATGCTGTGAGAGCAACCGAAGAAGGCAACTAGACAAGGTGGTTGCTATGGTCTTGAGTTTTGGGTCAGAGGCACTACATGCTCATAGACTGGTGGTCGTCAAGTGCATGGGCTGAGAGCAGGGAGGCCTTGATCGAATGGCAACGAATCCTAGCTACAGAGACTTCGGCTGTGGAGGAACTCCAGGGATGGTGGGCTATGACACTAAAGCTTGGCTCGATGGGAACTTGTGGTGACTATAGTGTCTCACTCTTGTTTTGAGCTTGAGATAATTTTGAAGGCAAAGATTACGGACAGAAGATGTTTGAGTCCCTATGAGGGGTTGTGTGTGAGACTAGAAGGGCTCATTGTTGTGGTTGGACATCATACGAGTAATAGACTAGTTTTAGAAAAGAAGGCAACATAGGAACTGTGGTCGCAAGTAATTGAATCACAGGTAGCTGGTATTGACCATGTGTGAGTCAAATAACTCTTTGTAAGTGTTTGATAGCACAAAAGAAGGATGGTGTCTTTGAGCATATGAGGCAGTTGGCTCATTTGATGACTAAGAAGCCAAGGGCAGCGAGAGTTGGTGGTTGCAATGATTTCCAACCTAAGAGTCTTCTAGACCAAGGATCTAATTAGATAAATGTTTTTAGTGTTTGGATGAGCCTCAAGGTGGAGGCTATCATTGTATCTCGACATGTGCAATATGAAGTAATATACAATGAAGTTACAGAGGAGTGGTGGATTCTTATCCTTCAGATAACTGATGAGATAGCTATAGGATTGGAGTTTCCCAAGAACCAGTGGCCAAGAAATCTATTTTATGAAATAGATATGATACCAAAATATGAATTTTTCTATTATGTGCATCGGATATGCTTTGGATAGTCGAAGTCACCACAAACCCCACTTCTCACTAAGTGTTAGGCACACCGTTAAAAAACATGCTCAGAGGTATGTTATTCAAATGCACACTTACCCGATGGGCACAATATTTTTCAAACAAGTTAATCCCATATACAGTGAGGTGCATACAAAGTATCATGCACAAACGATATGCTTTCACTAGTGGAAGTCACCATAAACCCTATTTTCCACCAAGTGTTATGCACTAAGTTGCATTAATTTGGATGAATTTTTTTTTCTCGAAAAAAAATGCTCAAATACGCGTTTTTTATGATTTAAAATGTTTCAAACATTTTTTTCTATTTTATCCATACGAATAACCTATTCATAGAAATAACTAGCTATTTGTATGAATAACCCAATTTATTCATACGAATAAACATAGTATAAACTTACAGCCATTGTCATTTTTTGTATTCGTATGAATACATCCACTTGTCTTCCTTGCCACCTCAGCCACTTCCTTGCTAGCCCTACTACCTCCTACTTGCCTACTTGCTACGTCCTACTTACCTACCTGCTACCTCCTGCTTGCTTCCATACCTACCAACTCTCTTCATAGGTACCTTACTACACCCTTGCTTGTGTTGTAGTCCTTCATTATTTAGTAATTAATGTTTCTTTTGTTTTTTTCTGTTTAGAATTGGCACTCATCCCTCTTAGGAGAGTTGTGTGTTGCAGCCTTTTTAAATTATTTAATATTTATTTCATATTGCATTTTAGTGTATAGACAGGCTGGCAGTACTCATCTCTCTTGTGAGAGTTATGTGTTCTAGTCTATTTTTGTCGTGTGTTGCAGTTTCAATTATAATATAAATAATTGTTTTTTATCTTGCTCTAGATAGAAGTGCGTCTAGAGAGAGAGTTTCTCTTGGGCTCCCTTTCTTATTTGCTCCCTTTTCCCTTCTTTTTTAATTTCTTTTCTCTCCCTTTTTCTCTCTTTCCTCTTCTTTGCTCTCTTTTTCTCTTTTTTCTCTCTTATTTGCCCTCATTCTCCTTTTCTTTTTTTCCCTATTTTCTTATCTTTCCCTCTCTTTTCCCTTAAACCTCTCTCTTTTCCATTCATCCACTCTCTTTTTGCATCTTTCCCTGTCTTTTCTTCATCCTTTTTAATTTGGCCTCCGTCCCTCTCTCTCATGCAGTCCACTTTTCTATATTTCTCATTCTGTATTCGGCATTTACTCTTCACTTCTCCTTTTCTTCTTTTGGTATTACACATTGCCTCAACACTTCTTCTCTAGATTTTGTATTTTGCTTTAACATTCCTGTTTTTTCCATATTTTAGTTTTGGTATTTCGCTCTTCTTATTGCACTTTGTTAATTTGTTTCTTGATTCAGTTTCTTTAATTGTTTGTTTAGTTAGATTTGTTATTTTAGTTTTCTTTTTTGTTTATCTGTGTCCATTGTAGTGACTATATCTTCATGTCAATCATTGGAATGTGAGTAGATGGATAGGATGAAGTGGGACCTCACCTAATTAAGGGCTAATGAAAAAAAGCTTGGAGTGCGTTAGCCAAAGGTTGCCTTGTCCTAGCACACACTGCAAGCAATAAATTCAATATAAGCACTAGATGGTGCCACATCAGGCATATGGGGAGCTTCCACGAGATTCTTTTCAATTTATGGATGTATACTGATGCTAGATCATTGATTTAAGTTTGTGAGTACATGCATATTGTAGATACTAACATTACATAGGATGAGAATGGCAACAAGGGACCTACACATTGTAGAGTCCCATAGGATAGAATAGATGCATCTTGCAAGAGGTGTGAGAGCACAATGAAAGCAATATGTTGTTCTCTATATTGATTGTGAGAGAGAGGTCTCTCTCTTATAAAAAGGGGGAGAAGGTAATACCTTCTCCACATAAGTGGCAATCAGCCCCTACATCAGTGGGAATCAATCTCTACATCAGTGGGATTGCCTTTGTCTTACATCATCACTTAGGTCACATACTAGACACATCATAGCACTTGATGTGCCTTTACAACACACACAAACACACATGTGACTCCTCTAGATGCACACATGCACCATAGAGCAAGCCCTTGATCATACTTATGCCAACATACCCCCCCTCAAGGGGTTGCCTCTTGCAGTGTCAAGGATAGATCTAGTCTCATAGTTTCTCATACCATCTCATGGTGGTCAAGGATAAATCTATGGCTAGGATCTCATGCTAGCAAGGGTTCCCAAGGGTGTGCGGTTCACAGAAATGGGATAGACAAAACACATATCACATGGTCTACATCATATGGTGACCAGAGGTGATTTACATAACATATTCTTTTTGGAGTACTACTCCAGGCAGAGAACCTCAACATTTGACCAAGTGATGATAAACAAAAAAGTGCTTAAAAAGCATAGTCTTCATAGCAGGCCTCATCTTGTGAAGGCACATCAACTAAAAGTAGATTGGTAGTTTTTGGCTTTGTAGTTGCTTCCTTTTTGGCTTTACAATACTTTTCATGGTGATTGTTTTTGCCACAATGTTTGCAAGGATTGATTTTGAAGCAATCTTTTGAGACGTGATTAGTCTTCCCACAATGTCTACAAGGTGAAAACTTGCCCTTTTGAATTTTTATGGCATAGGCTGTGTCATTGCCTCTCTGGAGTTCCATGTGCCTTTCTTCTTCTTGAAGAGTAGTAATAAGACCTTCAAGAGTAGGATTAGGAAGATTTTTCAAAGTGGTAACAACATGATCATAATCTTTAGGCATACTTTTGAGAAACACTGCCATTGCATCATCTATAGTGATTGGAGAGTTGATAGAAGCAAGTTGAGTCATGAGACTCTACATATGATTGACATGGGCAGCCAAAGGAGTGCCACTAGCCATCTTCAATTCAAAGAAAGCAATCTTAAGTGACAATTTTGAGATGTGAGGGCTAGCACAAAATATAATCCCTAACTCCTAAACCCTAAATCCTAAATCTTAACCTTAACCTGTAAACTTTTACACCCTAAATTCTAAATCTTAACCGTATACCCTAAACCTCTAAACCAACTTGAAACCCTATCCCTCTAATCCCTCATCCCTAAACCCTAACCTCTAAACTCTTCATCCCTAAACCCTAATCAAAATGTCCTTAAACCTAAACCCTAAATCTTAGCCCTCAAACCCTAAGCCCTAATCCCTAATCCCTAACCTTAATTGCTAAACCTCAAAACCCTAAACCCTAGACTCGAACTCTATCCTCTAAACCCCAATCCCTAAACCCAAAACCCTAACCCTCTAAAGCCTAAATCCTAAACCCTTAACCCTAAACCCTCATCCCTAAATCATAAACCCTAACTCCTAAACCCTAAATATTTAGACAGGTAGCATTGTGGGATGAAATGAAATTCTCATCTCTCGTTCAGCCACGTGTCATATTCCATAAATTAAAAAAATCCTAATCTTTTATCTTCTAATATTATTATGGCCTCCTTCCCTATGTAGAAATAACCGCCCTCGACTCCACCTTCAAACCCATTGCCTCCCCCTCTCCCTCCCTATGTTCACCTCCACCTGTCTCCCCTTCTGCCCATCTCCCCCTACAAGTTGGGCAAACCTCATCTCAAGAGATTAGCACATCATGTCTCTGCCATCTTCATTTATAGCTCTTGACCTACAAACCGGCTGTTTTTCGTTGTTCCATGACATCGCCATGGCTCTCTATTCCCCCTCCTTTGCCCTCCTCGCTCCCACATCCTCCTTGCACTACCACCATGCTCCCTGCTACTCTGCCTCATGCCTCCAATGCACGTTCAAGATCCTCAGCACCCAATTGCAAGACCACTAGCACCAGTGCTCCCCTTGGGGGCTGATCTCAACTTTGCAATCATTGGGGCAAAAGAAAAAATTGAGTGACAGCCTGACATCGAGCAAGCATTTACAGACTCCTGCATTCTTTGAAGAGAGGAAAAAAAGAGGGGAAAAGAGAGAAAAAAAGAGAGAAAAAGAGAGGATAAAAGAGAGGAGATAAGAGAGGAAAAGAGATGAGAAAAAAGAGAGAAAAAGAGAGGATAAAAGAGAAAAAAAGAGGGGAAAAGAGAGGTAAAAAGAGAGGAGAAAAAGAGAGAGGAAAAGAGAGGTAAAAAGAGAGTAGAAAAAATAGAGAAAAAGAGAGGATAAAAGAGAGAAAAAGAGAGAAGGAAAGAGGAGAAAAGAGAGGGGGAAAGAGAGGAGAAAAAAGAGAGAAAAAGAGAGGATAAAAGAGAGGAGATAAGAGAGGAAAAGAGGCAAAAAGAGGAGAAAAAAGAGAGAAAAAGAGAGGATAAAAGAGAGAAAAAGAGAGGAGAAAAGAGAGGAAAAGAGGTGTAAAAAGAGAGGAGAAAAACGAGAGAAAAAGGTAGATAAAAGAGAGAAAAAGAGACAAGAAAAAAGAGGAGAAAAGAGAGGAAAAGAGAGGAGAAAAAAGAGAGAAAAAAAGAGGATAAAAGAGAGGAGATAAGAGGGAAAAGAGATGAAAAGAGAGGAGAAAAGAGAGGAGAAAAAAGAGAGGAAAAGAGAGGAGATAAGAGAGAAAAAGGGAGGAAAAAAGAGAAAGAAAGAGAGGAGAAAATAGAGGAAAAGAGAGAGGAAAAGAGAAGAACAAAGAGGAGAAAAAAGAGAGAAAAAGAATGCTCCATCATGCATGCCCTCTTTCTTTATCCCGCCCTCATGCTTTAGTCCAATTTTCCTCTTTCTTGGACCCACCCTCATGCAATCGCTTATTTCCATCATTCATGCAATCCTTTATTTCCTCACGAATGCTTAAGGCATTGAAAACTTCAACTTAAACATGCATGCAAAGGAGAAAGGAAAGAGAAGGAAGGGGAAGGGGAAGGGGAAGGGGAAGGGGAAGGGGAAAGGGAATAAAACATAAGAAAACATGAGAAAACTATCGGAGCACATCTATAGACTCATTTAACAACACGTCTACAGGCGTGGCTGCCTATTTTCCAAAAAATTAGACGCGCTCCAACAGATGCCTTTTAAAGAAAAGCTGAAAAGGACATGCACTCGACCCCAAAAAGAACAACACTAGTACCAAAAACATCCCTTCCCTACATACAACAAAGAACAAATCCAAGGAGAGCAACTTCTAAAGAAGACCAACCACCAAGAGACTTACCTTGGATAGAGGTATGGAAGCTTCTTGTCCTTCTTCAAAGCTCCTTCTCCTTCTTCTCTTCCTTGTTCACCCTCTTCTCTTGTACGCTTGGGGATGAGTGTGTAAGCTTGGAGATGAGTGTGGGTGCTTGGAGATGAGTGTGGAAAGAGAGAGGAAAAGAGGAAAAGAGGAAAAGGAGAAGAAGAAGGAGACCTATGCTCATGCATAAGCATTTTAAAGCTTACTTGAGTAATGCATTCAAACTTGCATTGCTCCATGTCTGTAAGTTTAGTAACTTAAGGGAGGCATGTAGAATAGAGAATGTGCACTCCTCAAACAGTGGAGTCGATGCTGCATTAAAAAGATTGTCCTACTCCATGCTATCATCCCTACCTAAGGACCGATGGACATATAAATCCTACACCATATCATCAAACAGCTCCTCCTTCATGGCCTCATGAGGTAATGGCGAAGGGCTACTATCACCATTACTCCATGAATCTGTAACGATCCCTCCTAAAGATCTCAAAACTTTGGATGTGCCTCGTAAGGTTTTGTGACATTTTCCCATAATCCCTCGGATCCAACATATGTTCAAGTGCAAATCCATTGCAGAGCTCATGTCATGGCATTCCTCCCATCGATGGCAAGTGCAAAACTCCTGCAGACACTCCTGCTGCTAAAAGCATATTGAAGACACATGGCCAAGCTTCAAGGAAGAACCTAGGAACTTGAGACTTGGATTGGGTATGGATGGTGTGAACCCATTTGCTCTCAAAAGCACCTCTTACAGTGTATGCCAGTGATATTGGTGAATTATAATCTTCCACCCTCTATGGCGATTAAGAAAGGACATGTTATGTTATCCCTTCTAATTTCAGGGAAACATAAATTCAAAAATCTTGAGTTTATTTGGAGCCTTTGATTGATGAGCTAGAGATACTTTGGAGAGGTATTGAGATGCATGATGTGAGTAGGCCTCCCTCTCATGAGACTTCAACTGCAAAGTAGTCTCGATGTGGATGATGCATGACTTCCCAAGCTATGGCGAGTGTTCAAGTGCATTGAAATTTTAATTATGAGTAGGCAATAGATGTGGCACCCTGAGTCCACCTTGAAATCTTAATTGCATCTATTGTTCAAGTCTCACTACATCAAGTTTATGGTCCTTCGCTAGTTGCCTCATGGGCAGATGCATTGAATAAGGTCATCTATCACAATCACCATCGATTTCTCCCACCTGATTATCCTAAATATGTCGCCCCTTGGAATGAAGTCCCCCCATAGTCACTCACTACAGGAGATTGGATGAGAATTTGGGATGGTTCCATGACTTCTCCACCACTTGGCATGATCTGGTAAGGGCTTCTAACTATTGTGTGCTATATTGAATGGAATGAAGATTGCATGCTAACACCATCTTTTGTTTAGATACTCCATCTTTTATCGACTACCATATTGGTCCCACCTCAAGATCAATCACATGCTTGATCCCATGCATATCTTCAAGAATGTGGCATCTACCATATTGGAACATTTGTATGGTGTGACACAAAATTGGGGGTTTGGTTTTGGTCACATCTCAACCCACAAATTGAAGAAGAGAGAAGAGATTTGGGCATTAGATGAAGCTTAAAGAGACACTCACTCTCTATCTTCTCAGATAAAAAAAAAGATATAGATGTCAAAGGTGAGGTTGTACTCTAGCATTGGAAATAAGAAAGCTGAGGGAAAGCATTGATTTGAGCTAATCGGCCAGCCCCAAAAGGAAGGGCAAGCCATTGTTGGAAGAACATCTTTTGACTTAGCACAATGTAAACTGATGTGAATGGCGTGAATTGATAGGGCTGATTTGGATGAATGGGACGGTTGGGATGAAACATAGATCTCAAAAAGATGAAGATTTTGATATCAGAGTCATTCAAAACGGAGCTTGGAACAAAAAGTTATGATGGTTTTACGAAAGGTTCTCAAAACTACTCAGACAACAATAACTTTTATTCTACTAAATGGAACAAATATCTAAATACATCAGGTAGTAGATAGATCTTGAAAAGACAAAGATTTTGATATAAGTTTCATTCAAAACGGAGCTCGGAGTAGAAAGTTAAGACCATTTTACGGAAGACTGTCAAAACTGTCCATACTCGACTGTAGTTATGGAAAGGGCAATGATCTCCTTCAGTAGAGAAGTAGCCTCCCAAATACATGGCAAATTGAGGTCGCCCAGGGGAGTAGAGAATACCCTTAACACAAATCTAGAAATGACTCACTCCTGTGGGTACACTAAGCTTTAGAGTGAGGAGAGAGGAGATGGAAGAAGGATGAGGAAAAGGAAGCATGAACTTTATTCAAAACATCAAAAGCAAGATGAGAGGTACAAAGTGAGAGCCTAATGCTCTAGGGAGAAGTGAAAAGATAAGCAAAGCTAGATACAAGTGGTGGCATAACCTACGAAGGGAAGAACCAAATGCTGGAGAGGGAGGAGAGAGGTCTCTTTTATAGAGCAATTCTCACCCTCCTTCACCTTGTTACATTTTCAGCCAGTAGATTCCTTCACCCCCTGGTGACATAAGGACATGGGTCACCATCAAATGTCCTTTTGGGCACATTTGACAAGTGTCCCATCCCAAGATCCTCACGACTCTTTAAAAATTAAGAAAGTCAAGAGTCTTTCCCCTTGGAGCCCATAGGGACCCTCTCTTTTCCATATGTCAACATCCTCCATATACCACCTTGGAATTCTAGAAGGATTCCTCTTGACTTTACACTCTTCCACACTCCTCCACATGCCCTCCATGTGCTTGGCATGTGCTCTCCATATTATTTTAGTACATTATGGAGGCCATGCAGTCATCTGGCCCACTCAAAATACATGACTCATTTCTATTTTCCCAATTCAATTGAATAATATTTCACTCTCAGTCCCCATACCAAGGTATTTATAATTCATACCCATGGTATTTACAATGATGCACTCCACTCATACTCACATCCCACTAATTAGTATCAACCCACATTAATTATTATATGAAATGACGTAGTCGACATCAAAATATTAACAAGCTGCCAATGAGAGTGGCCGTCAAAAGTCATTTCCTGCTGCCAACTTCTCCATCATGCTTCTTGGTTCTTATGTTTCCACGGCTAACTTTTGTCATCTTGTGGGTCCCACAAATCCTCCCACAAGTTTCAAACGAAAATATCATTTTTTTTTGTCACAATGGGACACAAGATTTTGCAGGCATCAGGGAGGATCTACACACCACAGGGAGGATGCATGAAGCTTGGCCACAAGAGAGGCCAAATGGGCATGTCTTTTTACCTCATAAACCATGGAGGTTATCAAAGCTAGAGATGGTGGCGGTGAAGCGATCTATCACTACAATTCATACTCCCACTGGATGCATGAGGTGTTTAAAGGGGGCTTTCACAAAGAGTAAGAAAAGAGGCATAGAGTAATTATATGGTTTGAAATCTCATGATTGACACAAGATTCTCTAAGTAAGTATTTTATGTGCATAATATATTTTTCCTTTCAAATTTGTGAGTGAATTAGAAGCAACTAATCAATCATTCCTTTTGTGTTCAGTTCATACTACCCACTAGCATTTCTTGTAGTGCATTGAAGGACGTGAAGGACTGTATTTACAAGATGGGTGAGCTTGTGAGGTACTTTATGGGATAAAAATATGAAGTGTATCAATGCTCCATGCAAGGTTTTCATATTGCTAATATGGTTTACTTTTTCCTTTCTAGGTATGTGAGGTCAAAGGAAATAGATCCCACCATGCTTGAGGATGCTCGAGTTTTATCAATGGAGGTGATTTGTTTAGTGGAGGAGACCTTTCCACGTTCTATTCTCACAAGCCAACTACATCTCATAGTGCATTTGGTGGATGAGATAGCTCTATGTGGCACTGTACATGCATGATGGTTGTTCTTCCTCAAGTGCTTCATGAAGACCTTGAAGGGTTTCATGAGGCAAAATGCAAGGCCCAAAGGTAGCATGGCCGAGGGTTGGTTGGTATGAGAGTCACTTGTATATATTTTTGAGTTTCTTGTTGATGTGGATAGCTCTCTCCCACGACTATGGAGAGATGATGAAGACCTAAGGATGACCTCTATTGTGCATCAAGGAAAAGGACAGAGCAAAGTAATAGACATAGATTTTCTGAAATAATATCAACCTCTATTGCATGCTTAATAGTGATGTAATGAAAAGATGGGTGACGAGATAAAAGGATGCAAAGGCAAGAAGACAAGGAGAAAGAGCCTTTTTTCGTACACACCACGGAAGTCGTGTGCGATACCCTCAGCATCTAAGAGCACTTCCAAAGGACATTCATGTGGATTGGCTATTTGATGAAATGGAGAGAGCTGAGAGAGATGAGGGGATGCATATTACAATGGAAGAATGGGAGTATGCTAGAGGATGCATGAGCAAGGTCAGCATATAGAAGAGATATAGAATGTTATGCATAAGCTAGGAGCTTTCAACAATTGATTTTGTCTTGGTGTAGTGTACTATGTTCAATGCTATATGGTGTGAGGGCAAGAATTTTTGGACACAACGGATTGATGATAAGAAAAACACACAAGATTGTGGCATCATTGCTAGCTTTGAGGGAGCCAATGGAGCCATGGATGATTATTGTGGCATAATCCAAGATATTATTAAGCTTGATTTTCGACGCTTCTTTATGTGTGTTTTGGATGTCAAGTGGTTTAAGGACGTGGTGGAAAGAGGCCCTAATGCAACAATCAAATGCCATGCAAGTGGCTTTGTAACTATTGACTCCACAAAGTTTTAGCAAAGCAAGAAGGACACACTAGTACTACTGCAACAATGTGAATAGATATTGTACACACATATAAAAATACTCACTTTGAAATATTTGATACCTTTGATGCAAGGAAAATAACATGATTGTATTTGTGTTTGAATTATGTTGTCTATCAACCAATGGTGGATAATAATAGGTGGTGGCATGTCATACCTAGTACGCCACGTTCCAAAGTGATGTATAGTACATTTATCTAATATGGAGTGTATGGAGGATGATCATGGCCATGGGGGTGATGATGACTATGATACGAGAGAGGAGGATGACCATGAGATAGGAGATATAGGTATTGAGGCCATTACCCATGAGAATGATCCTACCATTGGTGATGCTGATTTCGATGAGCACATGAGTAGCACAAGTAGTAGTGGGCTGAATGTATTTGTAGATCTCAACATTGGTTTGGATTTTGAAGTAGATAGTTTGGCAAGGGTTGATCTCATTGAGGATGAGATCGAATCGTTCCTCCCAATCGTTGGGCAACTTTTCAACCAACACTTGATTGATTGGGGCAATGCGAGGAAGTGGGGGTTGTGGACCTAGTATGGGTGGTGGCAGCAGAATTGGCCGGTACTATGGCTAGAGCTAGCTACAGGGCCACCTTGTAAGATAGGGGGGTTGGGTGGGGCTATGAGGGCCAATGGGGGTCGCATTTGATACATGGGTTGGGGAAGGGACCTTAGAAATCGACATTGGGAGGTATCATGGTTTCCCCACCTATGGTAGTGTGCACAGTAGAGTGCCGGCCTTGCCCTTAGGCATGGGCACTCATTGGAGGGGTGGTTGCCATTGTATACCCCACACCAGACATTGTCTCTTTGTGGAAATAAGTGAGGGTTGCTCGGCACCTCTTTGGAGGTTCATGCTCTCCATTGTTGACCTAGTTGCTCTAACAAATTGGAGGCTAGCTCACTCACATCCAAGCTTTTAGGCTTGATGGGGCTACTTTGGAGGGGGCTGAGGCCATGTATGAATCCACTTTGTTCATCATATTGTCACATATACGGATGGCCACCTTGCTGCATAGATCAAAGGAGGTGGGGTTCATCACCATGAGATAGTCATGAAGGGTCTGCTAACCTGATAAGGAAGCATGATAATAGTCGTTCATCCCTCATTTGATCATAGGGTGCATAGCGGGCATTGAGGTGCTTAATCCTCACAATGTAATCCCTCAGGGATTCTTTGTTGTTTTGTTTTACCCCATACAACTAGTTGATCACATTTTTGGCCGCTAGGAGCGAATCCCACAATAAAAGCCTTTCTCAATGTCTCCCAGTTGATCTTTTCCTCTTGGGTGAGAGCCCTATACCATTGACCTTGAAGGAACTAAAAAGAAGTCATGATGAGATCAATAATGAAGGAGAAAGAGAGTACTTTATTCATGAGAGGAAGTTCCAATATATAGGCCAGTGATACATTGTATGTGAGCTCAAGAGAGAGCATCCTAGATCCACAAATCACTCCACTGATCTCTCAATCATCCACTAGAACCTTCCACACTCACACCTACTGACTGACACATCACTAGTCACACCTACTACTGGCACACTCACCACAGAGGTGGTCACACATGTGGACACACAAGCACACACACACAAACATAGGTAAATCTTCATCAATTTGTTCTAACATCCCCCCACAAATTGATGACCTTGACCCCTAGCAGTAGTCTATGGGAAACTTCATGGCTTTGCCCACCTCTGGTGGCAACACACATGATCCCGACCTAGACTCACTCTAAGTTGCATTGGCAGTAGACTCATTTGGACACCCTAGCTCCAACATGATCTCACTCCAATTTTGGTCCCTGGTTTACAATATCTCTTGGAGGTTTATTTACAAAATTACTAGCAACCCTTACAAAACTCAATACAATCTTTTCACGGGGACATCCCAAGGTAGAGAACTCTTATTGACCAACACACAAAAATTCTAAATTGAAGATGTGGGGAAATACCTCCTTTGATGGCATGTCTTGTCCTTTTCCTTCTTCTCTTGCAAGCTACCATAGTGTGAGGTTCATTGTCATTGGAGAGGTTCTTGGTGTAGCCAATCTTGTAACTCCTTTGTTCTTTGATCTTTCTTGCATCCCATATGCCTTCAAATAGATTGAATATGAAGAGGGTCTTACCACTTGTCATTGCAAGGGCAGTGTCTACTCTTGTACAAAGGTAAGGCTCATATTACTTATAAGGCAATACATGAATATAAGGCAAAATATGACCACACAAGTGCAAATATCCTTCAACTATCATGATAGAAACTACATTCGCCTATGAAGCTCAAATAGGCTACATCATTGTTGTCTATGAAGCTCATCATCCAAACATAGACGTAGTCAAACATAGTCAAACTGGACAGCAACCCAAAGATCAATCTTGAGTCAATGCTAGAAGACATTATATGAGTAGATGAACAAAAGAAAAAGTGAAAAATGATGAACAAGGAAACTTTAGACCACCTTGCCCCTTCAAAATTTTGACCTTTGACCATATATTTGACTGTTTTCCCCAAACTGAACAGTTTGAAGTTGGAGGCCTCAATTGAAGACTTCTAGAGAAGCAAATAAAGGGCTTTCTACTAGAATGGAAGCACTTACTATGGAGAGTGTCCAACATGAAGAAAAGGTGCATTTTCATGCAGCATTGTTTGTGGGAGTGTTGCCAATTTTGACTGTTTTTTTTGCCTTTTCTCCTTATTATGTGGACCAAATACACTCAAACTTCGTTAGTAGCTAGCTCATAACGTTGCCCAGCCTCCCTTAAGAGGGTTTTGCAAATGGTTGAGTCTATAGGTAGAATTTTGCAAAAAGTCACCAAGTGAAGAAGGTGTTAGCACGGGCAGCAGGAGCAAAATCTTGCAAAATTGTTTAAGGTGGGAGTGCACCCTAGGAAGGTGGTTCTACAACTCAGAGGGTTTGGGGAATAGTCTCATGTAGAGGGAGAACAAGCTCTTGCAATTTTGGATGAGAAGAGGGCAAACTACTGAATAAGGAGAAGGAGGTGGTAGGAGTGAGGGCATGGCAAAAAAATGGAGGCTAGGAGCTCAAGGAGGATGTGGCTTTGATACCAAATGAAGGAACTAAAAAGAAGTCATGATGAGATCAACAATGAAGGAGAAAGAGAGTACTTTATTCATGAGAGCAAGTTCCAATATATAGGCTAGTGATACATTGTATGTGAGCTCAAGAGAGAGCATCCCAGATCCACAAATCTCTCAATCGGTTCCATGACTCTCTCAATCACACACCACACACCTAGATTCACTCAATCACACCTACTGACACCTATCCAGGCACACCATGTGTTCACACACTCACAACCTTAAACCTTAGGATTCTAGATCCCATTATATCAATTTGTCCTTCATTTCCCCCCAAAAATTGATGACCTCAACCCTAGCAGTAGTCCATGGGAAACTTCATGGCTTGCCCACCTCTAGTGGCAACACACATGATCCACAATCTAGTACTCACTCTAGTTGCATGAGCAGTAGACTCATTTGGGCATCCTCATCCCAACATGATCTTGCTCTAACTTTGGTTTGTTGGTTTAGAATTGGGAGATAGACAATGACTATGCATGGGAATACCCTTAGATCTAACAAGGTAACACATAAGACTAACAATCATTTGAGGGGGACATCCCAAGGCAGAGAACCCTTATTGACCACACACACAAAAACATTCTAAGTGGAAGATGTGGGGAAATACCCCCCTTTGATGGCATATCTTGTCCTTTTCCTTCTTCTCTTCCAAGCTACCATAGTGTGAGGTTCATTGTCATTAGAGAGGTTCTTGGTGTAGCTAATCTTGTTTCTCCTTTGCTCTTTGTCCTTCTCTACACTCTTTAATGTATCTTGTCCATATTTTGCAATACAAGATCTTTGTAGTCCTTCACCTTCTTTTAGTGTCCAAGCTATAAAAACATTTTGTGAATCATATGGACTGAAGAGGGTCTTACCACTTGTCATGCAAGGGTAGTGTCTACTCTTGTACAAGAGGTGGTCATGATTGTATGGCAAGGTATAGTCAACCAAATGCAAGTACATTTCATACATCATGAAAGATACTGAAACCATAATTAAGGCATCTTCAAAATAAGAATCATAATGTTTGTAGTTGAAACCTTTGTTCCAATAATATCCATTGGAAGCCATCATGCAAGTCATGATATATTCTTCCTTCATGTAAGCTCTTGTCATAGTCAATCCACACTAGTCAACTAGTCAACTAGTTAACAAGATAATATGACTTGAAATCCACTTCAAAGTATCATAACCTCAATACTCAACATAAAAGGTGAAAAATGCATTCAAATGAACTGAAAAAGGAATCTCTAAATCTATGATATGTACTTGAACTCCTTAAGCATCACCTTAGCATTTAGTGTAGCATCAAACTTCAAAACTAGTCTAGAAATGCTTGCAGAAAACAGAGGAACATTGGAGGATTGCTACCTCACTCCATGAAGCATCAAGTAGAGGGAATTTGCTCCACAATCAAAGGCATTTGGAAGTAGAAGAATCAATGCAAGTTTCAGACCAAATGAAGCTTCACACCTCCAGGGGTAGCAGCATCTTCTCCACCTCCAAAAATATGTCTTCTCCAAAACCCGAGTGGTTTTCCTTTAGTTTCTCCTCATTCCCTTGACTATTTGCTCTCAAAATTCACCAAGATGTAGCCCATAGGGTCGCTTGAGTGCACCTCAGACCATTTTTGAAATGGTGGCATCAGTAAGCCAAATTTGAAGAAATAGCACATAATAGAATGAGTCTTAGCATGGGCTGTAGAGGCAATATTCCTTCAATTCCTCTTAGGTGAAAGTGCACCTTAACTAGGGGAATCTACATCTGAAAGGGCTAGAGAAATGGTTTAGAGATGAAGGAGAACAAGCACTTGGAAATATCGTGGGAAGAAGGAGAAGAAAAGCTTCAAAAATTTCATGGTGAAGAAGATGATGACATGGCACTCAAGGGGGTCTGAAGGAGAGTGAACCAATGCTCTGATACCACATGTTGGAGTTGCAAGAAGGATTCATCAAGTGAAGAAAAAGAGAGTTGTTATTTAAGAGAGACATGCCCAATATATAGGCTCCAGTCACATCCAGTAGTGACATCACATGTGAGCTCAATAGACAATCTAGATCCACAAATCTCTGAATCAGTTCCATGATTCTCTCAATCACACACCACACACCTAGATTCACTCAATCAAACCTACTGACACCTATCCAATCACATCATGTGTTCACACACTCACAACCTTAGACCTTAGGAAAGCCCAATAGAGGGGACTCCATCTCCAAGGAGAGTGAAGCAAAAGAGAGAGAGTTTATTCATGAGAGACAAGCCCAATATATAGGTTCTAGTTATGGTTTGGTCTACAGACAATGTTGTGATGAAGTTGTCTTTACCCAATGAGTATGGTAAAGATGGTGCTAGTGATAGATGGAGTGAGCTTCTTGTCGATCTTTTCCTTGTAATCCACAAACACCGTAGATTGCTTTCTTAGTTTTCCCAAGTTGCCAATCTAAGCCATGCCCAAAATTCCTGTCTAGTACCTACTCGGAGTCAATCCATATGCTCACATACGGTTTCACATCATTACATTACCTTAAACCTTACGTTCATCAGTTCAGTGAGCAGACTTCACAGTTCAAAGGCATTGTAGATTGTTTCAGTGGGTAGATAACATTTGATTTCACACACACATGCCACCATTGTAAAGCCTATTCGGCTATTTCATGACATCGTGCACATCATTTTATCCTTGTAAAGCCTCTTGGCTATTCTTGACATCATTGCAACAAGCCTTGTAATACAGATCAAATTTTATATATTGCAATTCTATCTTCATCGATGGTACAGAGATTTCACTTGGCATAGTCAGTGTATTTGCAGTTGATTCATACAAAGACTTTTACGACACTTTTGAGTACATTTCTTGCACCATGTCGACTAGCAACCTCAATCAGGATGCATCTGCTAACTTAGACAACTCCAATTACGATACATGGAAATACCGAATGGAGACCATTCTTGTACTTTAGGACAAATGGGAGTATGTCAATGGGTCTACACCTAGACCATTGGACAATCTAGCCACCAGTAGCTCTACTCCATCTATTGTCACAACACCAGCAATGGGATCTACATCTACACAAAAAGTTTCCGTACTAGTAACAGATCCTACCATTGCCCAAGCTTAGGCAGAATGGGATAAGAAAGACAAGTATGCCTATCACCTGATCAAGCAGAATGTGCAAGATGTCATGCTAGGATAGCTCAACACAAACAAGACATGAAAAGAAGCATGGGATATGTTTGCAAAAGCAATAGCTACAGCTAACTACTTGCTTAATCGGCTTCCTACCGAACCGATACAAGGTATGACTCCTTATGAAGCATTCACTGGATACAAGCCACACATTGTGCATCTCCACATATTTGGTTGTGTAGCATATGCCCACAGACATGATGATCATCACAGAAAATTGGATGCGAAGTCACACAAATGCATCATGGTTGGCTACAGTGAAGAAAGCAAAGCATACAAATTGTATGATCCCATCAACCACAAAGTCATTATCTCCAGAGATGTAATCTTTGATGAGGAATTAGAATGGAAAACCTCACCTACACATGAGATAGAAGCATCGACTTCACAGTCATCTACAGAAAAGGTTGATGAAGAAGAGCAAGAATTGCCAGCAACAGCCCAAGTAGAGCCACAGCAACTCAGATGGTCTACTAGAGAAAGCAGACCACCAACCAAATTGACATATGCTCAAAAAGGCAAAGCAATTCAGGTGGAAACCACCAACTATGCTCTTATGACTACCATCATGGCTACAGAAGAGCTAGTGTACTTCGAAGATGCAAGAGGCAAACCAGAATGGCAAACTGCTATGAATGAAGAAATGGATGCTTTGTATAAGAATAATACTTGGGAATTATGCAACCTTCCATTAGGAAAGAAGGCCATAGCAAACAAATGGGTATACAAAGTGAAGTACAATCCAGATGGCAACATTCACAGATACAAAGCCAGACTAGTTGCAAAAGGATTTGCACAACAATATGGTCAGGACTATGATGAGACTTATGCTCCAATAGCAAAGATGGATTCCATATGGTTCTTGATTCACTAGCGACACTTAGCAAATGGAATGTGTATCAGCTTGATGTCAAGAATGCATTTCTCAATGGTTATCTAGACGAGGAAGTCTACATGAAACAACCAGCAGGTTATGTTGAACCAAGAAAGGAGAATAAGGTTTGCCATCTCAAGAAAAGTCTCTATGGCTTAAAACAAGCACCCAGAAGTTGGTACAGCAGAATCGACAGTATTTTACTGATCTGGGATACATGAAGTCCCATGCAGATCATACTCTCACAAAGTTTAAGGAAAAGACATTACTATGGCACTTTTACAAGTACGTAGATGATCTGATTGTTACAGGAAGCAAGAATAGCTTCATTAAAAAACTAAAACAAGACTCATCTGCAGAGTTCGACATGAAAGATCTTGGACTTATGCACTATTGTCTTGGAATTGAGTTCTGGAGAGATTCAGATAGCACATTCATGAGTCAGCTCAAGTATGTTGAGAGTCTCCTGAAGAAGTTTCATATGGCAAATTGCAAGATTGCAGCCACTCCCATGGAACAGAGTTTGAAACTTACTAAAGATTCAAAAAAGCCTACAGTCAATGACAGATACTACAGGTAGCTCATCGAATCTCTTATATATCTGACAATCACATGGCCAGATATTTGTTATGCAGTAAGCTCACTAGCATAGTTAATGGCAAATCCAAAACACTCTCACTGGAATGCTCAAGGTGAGAATCCTGGGTGTGTTCTTGGACTCGTAGAGAGCTGCGAACATATCCCATTCTTATTTTGATGTCTTGACTGTGTTGAGCTGTCCTAGCATGACATCTTGCACATTCTGCTTGATCAGATGATAGGCATACTTGTCTTTCTTATCCCATTCTGCCTGAGCTCGAGCAATGGTAGGATCTGCTACTGGTGCGAAAACTGTTTGGGTAGCTGTAGATGCCGTTGTAGATCCCGTTGCTAGTGCTCTAACAACAGATGGAGTAGAGCTACTTGTGGCTGGATTGTCCAATGGTCTAGGTGTAGACCCATCGACATATTCCCATTTGTCTTGAAGTACAAGAATGGTCTCCGTTCAGTATTTCCATGTACTATAATTGGAGTTGTCTAACTTAGCAGATACCTCTAGATTGAGGTTGCTAGTCGACATGGTGCAAGAAATGTACTCAAAAGTGTCATGAAAATGAATCAACTGCAAATACACTGACTATGCCAAGTGAAATCTCTTACTGTCGGTGAAGATAGAATTGCAATATATAAAATCTGATCTGTATTATAAGGCTTGTGGCAATGATGCTGGGAATAGCCAAGAGGCTTTACAAGGCTAAAATGATGTGCACAATGCCGTGAGATAGCCGAATAGGCTTTACAATGGTGGCATGTGTGTGTGAAATCAAATGTTATTTGCCCTCTGAAGCAATCTACAATGCCTCTAAACTCTGAAGTTTGCTCACTGAACTGATGAACGTAAGGTTTCAGGTAATGTAATGATGTGAAACCGTATGTGAGTGTATGGACTACCGAGTAGGTACTAGTCTGGAATTTCGAGCATGGCTTGGATTGGAGAAACCAAATCAACTAGAGTTTTTGCAACAGCAATGAAACCGGTCATGCTTATGTACTCCGCATAAAATACTACAACAATCAACTTGCAACAGCAGGAGAGACTATGGACCTGGTAGAAATGGTTCAAGTCATTTTGAATAGACTAGGAAAGGGATACGCGAATCTAGTCTAGAGTATTGCCATCCAATGGCAAATTTCAGTCAGTTCTACTTGGTGAAGAACTCAGAACTCAAGCTATTCAAGCTCGAAAAGGTCATTCTAATGATCAGGCATTCACAGCTTCAGACAGAAGCAGAGGCAGAGGCAAAGGTAGAGGTAAATCATATTAGAAAAGTGGTCATCATCAGTAACAAAATCAAAGTCAGCATCAACATCAGCATCAACATCATCCTCAGTAACATCTAAATCAGCAAAGAGGAAGTCATTCCAACCGAGGAAGATTCCAAGATGAGGGAATGCATCCACCAATGTGTCAAACATTCAGTGCAACTACTGTCACAAGTTTGGACACTATGAAAGAGATTGCCGCAAGAAGCAGTACGACCAAGGCAGTCAATCCAGCAGTAATTGAGGGAATTATCAAGGTAGAGAAAATCATCGTGGTGGACATTCTAGTTACAGTCATTTTGCAAATGAACATGGAAATATGTTTCTTGCAAGCAAGGAATTGCATCAGACTGATATAGTATACCTAGACAAGTATACCTAGACACTGATTTCAATCCCAAAGAGGATTTTAGCTATCAAGTCGACCAAGTGGAACAGGATCCTTGGTACATTGACAGCGGTGCATCATCTCACATGACAAATCATCAGGAATGGTTCACAGAGATGAAACCATTAGAAGGTTAGAAAAATGTCATCTACATAGTAGACACAATACACCGAATCTGATTCAAGGGACAAGCGTTACCCATATGAACAATTTCACTGGAACATGTAGGTTTGGTGATATATCCAACCTGTTACACATATCAATAATTTTCTTGATTTGTGCAATAGATTGGATATACCCCCCAACCTGTTGTTCAAGCAATAGGTTGGGGGATATATCCAACCTGTTCTACAAGTCAAGAATTTTCTTGATTTGTGCAACAGGTTGATATACCCACCAACCTGTTGCAATAGGTTGGGGGATATATTCAACCTGTTCTACAAGTCAAGAATTTTCTTGATTTGTGCAACAAGTTGATATACCCACCAACCTATTGCTTGAGCAATAGGTTGGGGGATATATCCAACCTGTTCCACAAGTCAAGAATTTTTTTGATTTGTGCAACAGGTTGCATTGAGCAATAGGTTGGGGGATACATCTAACCTATTGCACAAATCAAAAAAATTCTTAACTTGTAAAACAGGTTGGATATATCCCCTAACCTATTGCGCAAGCAAGAAGTTGGGGGGTATATCAACCTGTTTCACAAATAACACCTATTTCATTAATTTTGGACTCTTGCACTGTCCAAATTCATTTTGTGAGATAATTCTAGATAAAACATTTCAAAAAAAGAGGCTCTTATAAAACAAAACATTGAGTCAAAAATCAAATTAGAAAAAATGACGTGAGATGTTAAAAATAGAAAACTAGAGTACATTTCAAAAAGAGCACATCACATTTGTAAAGAAGTAGATCATATTACTCAAAGCCATATGGTGTCAAAAAACACCTTAATACAGTCTCTCTTAACATCATCTTAACATCACATTTGTACAAGAAGTAGATCATATTACTCAAAGCCATATGGTGTCAAAAAACACCTTAATACAAAGCCATATGGTGTCAAAAAACACCTTAATACAAAGCCATATGGTGTTAAAAAACACCTTAATCCACCTTAATACAAAGCCATATGGTGTCAAAAAACACCTTAATACAGTCTCTCTTATCTAAGTCTAGAAGATCTCATCATTGGTCTCTCTTATCTTCTCAACAACCCAATCCTTCACTGCCTCCACAGCTGTATCCTCAACATAATTACATGTGAAGAAGAAGTTTAAGCAATCACAAATTGTTTCTTTATAATTTTTCTGAGAGGCTCTTATTGTTCTCTCAGCATCCGCATCAAATCGCCCATGACGAGAGCTGCGATAACGCAGGTTACTTAAGAAGTCTAATAGATCTTGTCGTGCTTTTATCATACGTCTTAGAAGTCTTTCACTGTCTGCTATCTTGAGAGTCTCCTCCCTCTCTGCATGCCTTTGTGCAGCAAATTCCTCTCTCTCCATGTGTGTCAAAGGAGAACCTTATCGAATTCTGGCCTCTCTCTGTGCTCCTTGGTCAGCAATCCATTCTTTGAGATTGCTAATTCCGAACTCCACGTCTTCGACAATGCCAAGGACATCCATGGGTATGGGAGATGATAAAGAAAGGGAGATGGACTACGATGCAAGAAAGAAGAGAGTGTCTGCGGAAGAACTAGGATAGAAGAATACTTGGTTATCAAGATGGATGAAAGAAGACTCTGAGAGTGTTTGCGGAAGGACTAGGATAGAAGGATACAAGAAGAATACAAGTTAATGAGAAGCACTATTCTTCTGTAGTATGTAGTGCTTTCAGAGTGTGCTTTCAGAGTAGACTCAGTATCCTCTTCCTTAAATGCAAGCGGAGGCGGTGGCAACTCTTCTGATGCTTCCAGTGGAGGCTGTGGTGCTGTAGGTGTACATTGGGTCTCTACTTCTTCTGTAGTATGCAGTGCTTTCATAGTAGACTCAGTCTCCTCTTCCTTAAAGGGAAGCTCTGGTATTGCTTCACTTGCACGTTGTATTCTAATGGCAGCAATTAGGTCTCGAATGATTTCAGCCCTAAACAATTGTATATCCTCCTCTGAATATTTGAGCTCCAAAGAGTCTTCCGATGACATCTGTGGCTTAAGTGAGAAAATTTCTTTGAAAATCAACATGCAGTTGTAGGCAACTCTTCACCCACAACTATGCCCATCTTCCTGCTCTACTACTAAACGCTTTTGGAAGTCTACCGAGTCTTTGTACTATCCTGTTTCTCTGATAGCAGATACCAACTTCTCAATCGACTTGCTCATCGTGACATATTAAAAAAACTTAGTGTATCTATCACATAAGGTACGTAATATAGAAGTAACAACAGATTAATAGAATACTTACGTTTGCACTGAGCCATGAAAGCCTGCAATCGAGTTAACAAACCAACAATAGTTGTCTTCAAGGTTCCAAACCACCAGACTCCAATGTTCCCTACACGAATAATTAAGAACCATTATTATTTAACACAATGTTGCCAGTATAAGATGAAAATAAAGGTTGCCATGATACTTACATCTCATGATATGCCATAAATAGGACTCGCACACCATGTAAATGTAAAGGCTGTAATAATTTACAAACATCGGCTATTGTCTTTCTGCTATAGCTAAGTATAGGAGAAAGGAGGGAATCCAACATATATGCACGATTTTGTACGACTCTACCAAATCGTGAGATAACTATACTGCACCAACAAATAAATGAATATTAGCTTATTAGATTTAATCAAAATAAATGAATATTAGCTTATTAGCTTATTAGATTAAATCAAAATATTGAATTATCAAGTAGAGAAAAAGTTTGTATCAAACCTGAGAATGGCCATCATAACGTTGTTATTGACCTCATTTGAAGCTCTAGAGAGAATTGAAATCTCTTCTCCCCCAAATTCAAGATACTGAGGTCTATGTTGAATCATAACCCTAACATTAAAAGAGCTTCCCAATTCTTTTAATGAAGCCATGTTTGTAGAGTTGAGGTCATCTATCCTCTTTGACTCTTTAATGGCATTCATTTCGCAATCAATGATTGCTCGAATGGTACATGTTATAAATGCATAGAGATGCAAATCCGTATATGTTGATAGTGTGGTGTCATTTTGCATCTCAAAAATTTGACCAAGTACCAAAAAGCAATTGTAGCCCACCCTCCATCCACAATTATAGATGTGGCTATTATCTTGATGTGATACCTGACATGTTATATACTCTATTTGTTGTGCCAAGTCACATTGCCGCATTACTATGTCGATAGCATCTACTAATTTTCGAGCTGATCTGCATATCAAAACATATAACAACAGTGAATATGTGCATTGCATATCAATCTACATGTCAAGAAGTGACAACAAGTGTAGTCTATACTTACTCTAACACATTGCCATGGACGGATGTCATTGAGTTTGCAAAGAAGCACTTTTTCGCAAGGATGTCCACGACTACCAGACTCCAATGTGAGCTGCATTATCAATAAAGAATAATTACTGTGTTTGAGACAATTCTAGCAATGCAATAGAAAAAACAAGTAGGGTTTGATGCTTACTTCTCATAATATGCTGTAAAAATAACTCGTGCGTCATTCATAGGAATGTGCTTCAACCACTTGCAAACATTCTCTATGGTTTCTTCTTTGTTGCTAAGCACTTCCGAAATACGAGGATCGAGCATATATGAAACACTTTGTATATTTTGCGAAAAATTTGCTATAACATTACTATATTTAAAAAAAAAGTATTAGCTTCTTGGGTTTAATCAAAATAAGCAAAGTATAAAGCCAAGGAAAAGGCTGCATCAAACCTGAGGATGGTTGTAATGACTTTGACATTAACCTCATTCTTAGGATTCAAGAGGATTGAAATCTCTTCTTCACCAAATTCAAAAAAATGAGGTTGTTGTCGAATTAACAACATAGCAGTGAATGAACTTCCAATCTGCTCCAATAGATTCATATTTTTATGACTCATCTTATTGAGGGAGTAGTCTACATCGTATTCTTCTTCACTTGCTATGTCCTCCACATCCTCCTTCTGCCATAAAAATATAAAAAAGTTATGCGATGTATACATCCCAAATAAAGGCTTAAACAAGCAGATAAGGTTTCATACATGCTTTCATTAGTGTAAGTCTCTCCTTTGCTTGGAGCAAAAATTTAAAAAGGTTTCATACACGCTTTCATTAGAGTGAGTCTCTCCTCTTGGATGAAAAATTTAAAAAGTTATGAGATTTACACATCCCAAATAAAAATAATGGTTTAAATAATCATAGAAGTATAAAGATAGCATGCTTTCATTAGACAAGTTATGATATTTACACATCCCAAATAAAATTAATGGTTTAAATAATCATAAAAGTATAAAGATAGCATGCTTTCATTAAACTCATTCTCTTCTCCTTTTGGAAGAAAATATAAAAAAGTTATGAGATTTATACATCCCAATTAAAGGCTGGAACAAGTATACAAGTATAAAGATAAGGTTTTATACATGCTACAATGTAGTCATATTTTCATGTTGTTTCCCAATGGTAGTAATTAGATGCTGAATACTCTCAGCCTGAAATGCTAGCAGATCAGCTTCTATATATGATTCCATTTTGACTGGTAACTCCAAATCAAAAATCTCTCTAAGAAACAACATGCAGTTGTAGGCAACTCTCCACCCACAGCTGTGTCCATCTTTTTGCTCCACTGGCAGACGTCTTTTGAATTCTACTTGATCTTGTTGCTCCGTGGTTGTTCTGACAGCAGATACTAGCCGATATGCAGCACTGTCCAGCATGACATATGAAATATATTAATATGTCATGATCATAAGATACAAAATAAGAAAGTATCAAAAATATTAAGAGAATAATTACCTTGGGGAGTTGGCATGATAGCCTTCTATTGAATTCACAAACCATAAATGGTTGAGTTCAAGGTCCCAGAAGATCAGACTCCAATGTGAGCTACACGACCAGAATAAAAATGATTATTATTTTACACAAACTTGCCAAAGAAATAGTAAAAATAAGGTTAGAGTTGATACTTACGCCTCATGATAAGGCATTAAGATGACTCGCACCCATCTAAATTCAAAGGGCTTAACCAGGTACAAACATCTTCTATAGTCTTTTGAGGAGAGCTAAGAATAGAAGAAAGGAGAGCATCGAGCATGTAGACACGATGCTGCACTGTACTAGGAAGCTGAGAAATAACTACACTGCACCAAGAAATAAACAAACATTAGCTCATAGAATTGATTTGCATTCTGCACTAGGAAACTGATATATAACTGAACTGTGAATAAATAAACAAATGTTAGCTTATTGAAGTAGCAATAAATAAATAAACATTACCTGAGAATGGCCAAGATAACATTGTCATTAACCTCTTTTAAAGGATTGGAGAGGATTGAAACCTCCTCTCTACCAAAGCTTAAATACTGAGGTTCTCATTTCAAAACGATCTTGACTTGAAATGAGCTCTCCATTTTATCTAATGCAGCTAAATTTGATCTTTCAATCAAATTTAGAGGTGGTTGCATTGTTGAAGTAGAAGGGAGTGCCTCCGTATTGACTTCATCCATTTCTTCTCCCTCTATTGCCTGTAAACAAATATGAGAGATTAGATTCATTATCTTTAAATTTAAATCTTATTTAAAAAATTGTATTTAGTTGAGAAATAGACTAGCATCAATCTCAAATTATTTGAATTCCCTCTTATGTTCTTTTGTAAGGAGTGATCAGGGTTGGGACTCCGCATACACAGAAAGAATGATTCAAGAGTTTGAATCGCTATGCCACATTCTCTCTTGCCTCTCTTTGCTGCATAAACACCACTATAGATCTTCAAATCTGATGAATATGCTCGCTCTAGAGTAACCTGCATGGCTTCTTTGTCTTTTTTATCAACAAATATGACAATGTTACAAAGCGCCACTTTGCTAATGGTGGTATATACTATTCTATCAATGAAGTTATGGATATCATCGCTAGAAACTTCATTGATAAAGAATAGTTGTGGCTTATCCCATGCTGACTCATTCTTAAAGAAGTCATCTTCTGAGACTCCCCTGAAGTTGACAAGCTTTCCAGACTCTGCCGTAACCTCTACATTGAATTGAAAGCTTTGGTGCATATCTGTCGGCATTCTTATCTCGCTGATTAATCTTTCCACATATGCAACCACCTGTTGTGGGATCTCTTTTCTCATATAAGACGTTACTATTTCCGACCCATCTTCATCCTTTTTAATCCACCTGTTTGCCCATAGCTTTACCTTGGGTGTTGACAAAGAAGCTATATGCTTCACCACATTATAGTCACTGTTACAATGAGTAAGTGGAATTTGTTTCTCTGACAGCAAATACTTGATGGCACTATGCACTGCATCACGCCTCACCTGTACACTTGATGCATTCTTCCATGCAGTGGTCTTATCTGTCCCTCACCACCTTGAGGCTTGTCATACTTTCTTCCCACTCTTGGGTTCCCCTAGGCACAACTGCACTCAAAGAAGTATAAAAGTTTGGGAGTGTGTCGGCGTCTACTTTTGTGACCTTTCGCTTCAAATCAGGATTTGGAGAACCAAATGTTGTCCATATCACCCTTGCCTTCTGTAAAACCTCTGATGTTGAGGATATCTTACGCTTTCCATGGACATAATGATTAAGTCTTTCGGACTCAATCAAATACTTAATCTCATGCTTGAATATACAGATCGTTGCAGGATAATAATGGAATGAGCTTATCTTTACAAATTGTTCTGGAGTGAGTCTTTTGCCCTCCTTTGCTTCCCTTGCGATCTGATTACAAGCATAAGCCCAATGTTGACCATCAATGGGCTGGAATCTGCAATGAAGGAGAAATTCCTTCTTGACTTCCTTTAGCATATTCTCTCCTTGTGCCTCTTCGCCTTGTTCATGTGGAATATTTTTTAGAGTGTTTTTAAAGAATTGACTGAAGATCTCCTCGAAATTTGTAGGCCCTGTAAATGTTATTTGATCCAGAAAACTATTTTTGGTTGGACAAAACATTATTGGGCACAAGACCACATTACTTGCCATAGGTTTCTTACCATCTCTCAAAGCCTCGTATATTTGCATTGCATAGGATATATCAAGGCTTCGGCTATTAGTAAACAGAGCTGCAGCTTCCACATCTTTGGCATTCACAAACCACGTCCTTTGACCCCAGATATATCCCACATCATCATCTGTAACTGCTTCATTAAGACGCAAATTAAGATTTTTGACTGATGTGAGTTCATCTTGATCATCTTCAGCCTCGGATTCTGAGTCTTCTTCATCTTTCTCTTTTTTTGACCATTTTTCATCCACATTATCTTTCTCTACAGTGGGACGATGTCTTTTCTTACTGCTTGGAACCGTGGCTCTTGCAGTACTAGCCTTTTGCATTTCACGTCGTGGTTTGCTAGCAAGAGCTTCTAGCATAACTGCAGTGGATCGACCTTGATCTTCTTCAATTTTTGCTAATTCCCGTGCACTCAAGGCTTGTTTTTCATCATTCTTAGTTACATCCACCATTTCTGGCTCTAGAAGTTTGCGCTCATGTTCTACAGGTTTGTGACAGTGTGCCTGTTCTTCTTGTCCCTGCATTGAAGTCTGAGCTTTTTGATCTCCTTCATGTGATGATTCTTGCATATGGAGAGCATATTCTGCATCTTGAAAGTATTCAAACATTATCTTTGCATGCATCCTTTTTGCCACCACACTAGGAAATTGCTCCCAAGTATATGAAAGAGTCTCCAATGCCCTTTGCAGCTCTGGAAACTTTGATGGTTGAGGAGGAGGCATCACAAAGGTCTTTGCGTCTCTCCTAGACACAATAAAATGCATACCGCCAACTTCAGGATCTGAACTCTTTGTTAAAATATCCACAAAGGTGTCTTTTCGTTGAATTATTATGCCTACTACAAGGCTTGAAGTCATATCTTTTTTGAAGAAAGTAGCATCCCATGGATCTTCAACACCATTGAACTCCCTTTTTGACATAAGTAGAAAGAGTCTCTTTTCCTTTTGATGAAGAAACCAAGCTCTTCTACCCATGTGATATCGAGTCCACCTACCAAAGCCATTGGGGCTATATTCCTTTCCTTTGAAATTCAAAGTGACATCAGAAACCCATTCTCTGATCTCAGAGTCATTTAGCATAGCCATCACATTAGCTGATTGCTCCATAACCCTACAAGAAAAGATAATGAAGAATTTAGATACATACAAGTAAAGTACAATATACAACCCTTGATATAATAAATGTGGAAAATAGCCCAAAAGGCTTTACAAGGCTTCATATGGCAATAAATGTGGGAAATAGCCTAAAAGGCTTTACAAGGCTTAAATATTTGTACAAGTGTAAAAGAATTAGCCAATAAAGCTTTACAAGTAATATAAAATGTCGTCTAGTGATAAAGCTTCAATCTTCGTGAAGATTCATGTAATCTGTCCATCCATTGATATCTGAGCACTGATACCCAACTGGTGCAATCTATCCACTAAAAACTGTTCCACTGATATCCACTTATGCAGCCCACATGATATCCACTTATGCATCCCACTGATACTCGTTAATTAGTGAATGGTCGGGATGGTCGGGTTTATTACAAGGCGCTTCATATGACAATAAATGTAAAAAATAGCATAAAAGGCTTTACAAGGATTTTTATGACAATAAATGAGCTTAAATATTTATACAAATGCAATAAAAATAACCAATAATCATCAAGCTCCAATATGTCCCATGACATGTAATCTGTCCACTGATATATGTAATCTATCCACTGATATCTGCTCATGCAATCTGTCCACTGATATCTGCTCATGCAATCTGCCCACTGATAAACTTCTTGGTAAATGGTAAAAGGTCTTATTTAATAGCATGTTATGAGTGTTAAACCGCATGTGAGCGAAGGGACTGACAACGATTAGGAACTAGTTAGAAAAATTTGAGCATGGCTTCGATTGGCAACTTGGAGAATTGTCTCTCCTCTAAGGCAATCTAATCTATGCTAAACTATGCTAAACCAACCGTCAAAGCGAAGAAAAGCAATAAATAATTTCTTTTTCTGTGTTCATTTTAATGTGCTGGGGTTTAAGAGGCTTAAATATGCAAAAGAAGGGGTTGTGATGTAGAGGCTAAACCTGCATGTGATATAAATAAAGAACAAGTATCTAAAGAAAAGTTAACATTTTTCAATTTAAAAGATGAATATATATAAAAACATTATCTCACCTTCAAAACAAACCATAAATTCACTCTTTTATAATTTTTTAAAAGTATAATATAAAAGATGTAAATATATAAAACTCTCTTTACTTTCTCTCTCTCTCTCTCTCTCTCTCTCTCTCTACTCCTAAATCTCTTTGTAGCCATAGTCAAGACACCTCATTCTCTCTCTTAATCTCTCTCTCTCTCTCTCTCTATAACTCTTAAGTATTTTTCTCTCTATCCTCATCCCACTTATTCTCTCTCTCCCTCTCCCTCCCTCTAGCAGAGAAGTTTCATTCCTCTCTCTCTCTCCCTCTCTCTCCCTCTCTCTCTTTCTCTCTCCCTCTCTCTCTTTCTCTCTCTCTCCCTCTCTCTCCCTACTCTCTCCCTCCCTCAAGCAGCCACAGTCCCCAAGAGACCCGCTTCTCTCTCTTAATCTCTCTCCCCCTCTCTCCTCTCTCTTTCTTTCCCTCCCTACTCTTCTCTCTCATTTAAAAATATAATATAAAAGATGTAAATATATAAAACTCTCTTTACTTTCTCTCTCTCTCTCTCTCTCGACTCCTAAATCTCTTTGTAGCCATAGTCAAGACACCTCATTCTCTCTCTTAATCTCTCTCTCTCTCTCTTTGACAACTCTTAAGTATTTTTCTCTCTATCCTCATCCCACTTATTCTCTCTCTCCCTCTCCCTCCCTCTAGCACAGAAGTTTCATTCCTCTCTCTCTCTCTCTCTCTCTCTCTCTCTCCCTCTCTCTCTTTCTCTCTCTCTCTCTCTCTCTCTCTCTCCCTAAGTCTCCCTCTTCTCTTCTCTCTCTCTCTCTCTTTTCCTCTCTCCTCTCGCCACGTTTCATTCCCATAAACATCTCTCTCTCTCTCTCCCTCTCTCTCTTTCCCTCTCTCTCTTTCTCTCTCTCCCTCTCTCTCTTTCTCTCTCCCTCTCTCTCCCTACTCTCTCCCTCCCTCAAGTAGCCACGGCCCCCAAGAGACCCGCTTCTCTCTCTTAATCTCTCTCCCCCTCTCTCCTCTCTCTTTACCCGCTTCTCTCTCTTAATCTCTCTCCGCCTCTCTCCTCTCTCTTTCTTTCCCTCCCTACTCTTCTCTCTCATTTAAGGAGCCCCTCTTCTCTGTGTGAATCTCTCTCTCTCTCTCCCTCTCTCCCTCTCCTCTCTCATTTAAGGAGCCCCTCTTCTCTCTCTTAATTTCTCTCTTTCCCTCCCTCCCTATTCTCCCATTTCTCAAATTTACAAACTCAAATATAAATAAAAAACTAATTAAAATAGAACTCAAAAACTCAAATAAGAAACTAATTTAAAAAGAATTGTAATGCCTTCTAAAAGACCACCCTCCTCAAAAACTTTAAGAATAAACTAATTGAAAAAGAATTATAAGTAAAGAAAAAGAATTACAATACGAATTTTAAGAAATAGAACTAAAAAACCTTAACAAGAAACTAATTGAAAAGAATTGTAAGTAAAGAAATAGAATTACAAGACGAATAAAAAAGAATGCAAGTATCTGGAAAAAGTGAAAAAAGTAAGGCTCGGCTTATCCTTTCTCTTCCGCTCTTGGTTCCTTCAATGAAATGAGGAGAGAGTTAAAACTAGTCCACTCCTCCTACGCATAAATTTGAATTTTCAAAAAAGAGAGGGAAATTTGAATTCATTATAAATTTGAATTCAAATTTGTGTTCAACATTCTTCTTATACTTTCTTCTCATACGTTCCTTTTGAATTCAAATTTATGTTCAACATTCTTCTTGATACTTTCTTCAACATTCTTCTCGATTCTCGTAAGTCCTTTTCATTCTCGTAAGTCCTTTTCATTCTTCTCGTAAGTCAAATCTTATTTTTCGTTCTTGCTCATGATAGTAAGTCAAATCCTCCTCTCCCATCTCTTTCCTTCTGCTCCCTCCTCTCCTCTCCCTCTCTCTCTCTCCTCTCTCTCCTTCCTCTCCTCTCCCTCCCTCCATCCATCCCTCGACCCAACCCTCTCCTCCAGCCTCCTTCCCTCCCCTCCCTCCGCCGCCAAAACTCCTCCCTTGACCCCTCCCTTCCCCTCGCCCCCCCTCCTTCCCCAAAATCCCCCTCCCCCTCCCCCTCCCCTCCCGCTACCCTTCCCCCTCTCCTGTCGCCTAACCTCTTCCTCCCCTACCCCTTTTTCCCCCTACGCCCTTTTAACCTTCCCCCCTTTTCCCCACCCCCCTTGGCGACCCCCCCAACCCTTCCACCCTCTTCCTCACTCTCCCTTTGGCCCCCTCTCAACCCTCCCTCCCTCCTTGGCGACACCCCCCTTCACCCGGGCTGGCGACCGCGGCCGCCAGCCCCCCCTCTCTCAACCCCCCCTCCTTCACTCTTTCCCACCCCCCCTCCTCTCACCCATCCCCCCCCTCTTCACCCTCCCTCCCCTCACCCATCCCCCCCCCTCCTCTCACCCATCCCCCCCCCCTCTTCACCCTCCCCCCCTTCTTTACCCTCCCCCCCCTTCGCAACCCCTCCCTGGGGCTGGCGGCCGTGGCCGCCAGCCCCCCCCCCCTCTCACCCATCCCCCCCCCTTCACCCTCCCCGGGGCCGCTAGCCCCCCCCCCCCTCTCCTCTCACCCAGCCCCCCCCCTCTTCACCCTCCCCCCCCTTCGCAACCCCTCCCCCCCAACCCCCCCTTCGCAACCCCTCCCCACCCCCTTCGCAACCCCTCCCCCTCCCTGGGCTGGCGGCCGCGGCCGCCAGCCCCCCCCTCCTCTCACCCAGCCCCCCCCCTCTTTACCCTCCCCCCCCTTCGCAACCCCTCCTTGGGGCTGGCGGCCGCCAGCCCCCCCCCCTCCTCTCATTCGCAACCCCTCCCCCCCAACCCCCCCTTCGCAACCCCTCCCCCTTTGCAACCCCTCCCCCCCCCCCCCCTTCGCAACCCCTCCCCCTCCCTGGGCTGGCGGCCGTGGCCGCTAGCCCCCCCCCTCTTCACCCTCCCCCCCCTTCCCCCCTCAGCCGCTCCCCCACCCTCCCCCCCCCCTTCGCAACCCCTCCCCCTCCCTGGGCTGGCGGCCGCGGCCGCCAGCCCCCCCCCTCTTTACCCCCCCCTCCCCCCCTCAGCCGCTCCCCCACCCTCCCCCCCCCTTCGCAACCCCTCCCCCTCCCTGGGCTGGCGGCCGCGGCCGCCAGCCCCCCCCTCCTCTCACCCAGCCCCCCCCTCTTTACCCTCCCCCCCCTTCGCAACCCCTCCCTGGGGCTAGCGGCCGCGGCCGCTAGCCCCCCCCCTCCTCTCATTCGCAACCCCTCCCCCCCAACCCCCCCTTCGCAACCCCTCCCCCCCCCCTTCGCAACCCCTCCCCCTCCCTGGGCTGGCGGCCGCGGCCGCCAACCCCCCCTCCTCTTCACCCTCCCCCCCTCAGCCGCTCCCCCACCCTCCCCCCCTCTTCGCAACCCCTCCCCATCCCTAGGCTGGCGGCCGCGGCCGCTAGCCCCCCCTCTTCACGCCCCCCCTCCCCCCCTCAGCCGCTCCCCGCCCCTCCCCCCCTCAGCCGCGCCCCCACCCTCCCCCCCCCTTCGCTACCCGCCAGCCCCCCCCTCTTCACCCTCCCCCCCCCTCAGCCGCTCCCCGCCCCTCCCCCCCTCAGTCGTGCCCCCACCCTCCCCCCCCCCTTCGCTACCCGCCAGCCCCCCCCTCTTCACCCTCCCCCCCTCCCCCCCTCAGCCGCGCCCCCCCCCTCCCCCCCTCAGTTGCTCCCCGCCCCCCCTCTCAGCCGCTCCCCCCCCCTCTCAGCTGCCCTCCCCACCCCCCTCTCAGCCGCCAGCCCCCCTTCCCACCCGCTTCCCTCCCACCCGCCGCGCCAGCGTCCCCTCCCACCCCCTTCCCTCCCACCCACCTCCCTCTTCGCCCCTTCCTCCCCTCCCTTCCTCCTCCCTCCCCTCCCACCCTCTTCCTCCCCTCCCTTCCTCCTCCCTCCCCTCCCTCCCCTCCCCTGAACCTTTCTCTCTCTAGTTTCTCTCTCTTCAAATTTTAAAAAAGAAACTAGAAAAAAAAGTTTGCAAGTACCTGGAAAAAGTTTGTAAGTTTGCTCTTTCTTGCTTTCTTGCTCTTCCTTGCTCTCTTGATCGTCCTTGCTTTCTTGCTTTCTTGCTTCAGTGAATGAAATGAGGGGAGAATGAATGAAGAAGGAAGACTATATATAAGAAAAATTAGGTTTTCCTCCTCCTCTCCTATTGGCTTTCCATTCCTCCCCTCTCTCCTATTGGCTTTTCATTTATCTCCTCTCCCATTGGCTCCCATTACTCCCCCTCTCCTATTGAACCCCCATCCCTCATCCATTAGCCCTCCTCCCATCCATCCATTTCTTCTTCCTCCCCATTGCCACCACTCCCATCCCACATTTCCACCACGTCCCATACTCCTCCCATTTCCCAAAATCCCATATTTCCCCATCTCACCCTCCTCTTTTTCATCCCCTATTAACTTCCTCACTCATTTCACTCCCTTATTAGCCTACTCCCCTATTACCTTCCCTCTCCCATTCCATTCTTCCCTCCCCACTCTCACTTCCACTTCCCATTACTCACTTGCCATTTAAAAACTATTAATATATTATTATACTATTTTTTATACTTATTATCATACACCATTATTACTTCCCTATCCTATTCCACTCCTCCCTCCTCATTCCCACTTCCACTTCCCATTACTCACTTGCTATACACATTTGCAAACTATTAATATATTATTACATGATTTTTTATACTATTTGTAAACTTACATATGGGCAAAATCACAGGTGTCAAAGCGATCCTATTGTGGTCATACAACAAGTGTGCTTTTATTCAAGGTCATATTTATCCTCATCAACAAGCTTATTTACTCAAGGTATGAAGTGCATAATTTGTGCACTAGGTGTTTACTTTGTGCCAAAATTGTTTGCCACACACACACACACATATACATATACCGAGAATTTTCTAATATTATCGCATCTACATTTCTCCAATGGGCACAAAACTTTGTACACTCCTCAACCTAGGTCTTATTGACTTGCATACAAAGTGGTGCACCCATCTCATAAGTACTTGTTCGGATAACACACCTCCTATGTATTTTATGACGATTGTGCATAACACTAGCAACAAAATGGTGTATCATGTGAGACAGACTATGCAAAGCATATCCAATGGACACAAGACTTTACACGTTCCTCAACCTAGGCAGTATTGACTTGTGTGCAAAGTGGCATCCCCATCCGATAAGTACTTGTTTGAAAAATACACCTACGATCGTGTTTTTTGACGATTGTGCATGACACTAAGGCAACAATGGTGTTTTATGCTTGATCGACAATGCAAAGCATATCCGATGGGCACAATACTTTGCACACACCTTCAACTAGGTAGAATCGACTTACATGCAAAGTGGCATGCCCATCCCATAAGTGCTTGATCCTATAACATACCTAGCAACGTGTTTTTTGACGGATGTGTATGACACTAGAGTAAAAATAGAATTTAATGCTCGATCGACCATGCAAAGGATATCCGATGGGCACAAAACTTTTCGTACGCCTCAACCTAGGTGGTATTGAAATGTTCTCAATGAGGCACACCCATCCGATAAGTACTTGGTCAGATAACACACCTAATGGCGTGTTTTTTTGCGAATGTGCATGTCATTAGGGAAAAAATGATGTATAATGCGTGATCGACCATGCAAATCATATCCGATGGTGACAATACTTTCACGCACCTCAACATAGTTAAAACGGACTTGCGTGCAAAGTGGAGCCCCCATATGATAAATATTTATTTGAATAACACACCTATGGCTGTGTTTTTATATGGTTGTGCATGACACTAAGGCAAAAACAGTGTGTTATGCTTGATCGACAATGCAAAGCATATCCGATGGGCACGATACTTTTCACACACCTTCAACTAGGTGGAATTGACTTACATGCAAAGTGGCACGCCGATCGCATAAGTGCTTGATCAGATAACACACCTAGCAGCGTGTTTTTTTACGAATGTGCATGGCACTAAGGCAAAAATGGAATTTAATGCTCGATCGATCATGCAAAGCATATCCGATGGGCACGATACTTTGCACACACCTTCAACTAGGTGGAATTGACTTACATGCAAAGTGGCATTCCCATCGCATAAGTGCTTGATCGGATAACACACCTAGCAGCGTGTTTTTTTACGGATGTGCATGGCACTAAGGCAAAAATGGTATTTAATGCTCGATCGACCATGCAAAGCATATCCGATGCGCATAATAATTTTCCTATACCTCAACCTAGCTGTTATTAAAATGTTGTCAAAGAGGCACACCCATCCGATAAGTACTTGGTCAGATAACATACCCAAGGGCGTGTTTTTTTGCGGATGTGCATACCACTAGGGAAAAAACGGTGTATAATGCGTGATCGACCATGCAAATCATATCCGATGGTGACAATAATTTGCACGCACCTCAACCTAGTGGAAACGGACTTGCGTGCAAATTGGAGCCCCCATCCGATAAGTACTAGTTTGAATAATACACCTAGGACCGTGTTTTTTCATGGTTGTGCATGACACCAAGACAAAAACGGTGTTTTATGCTTGATCGACAATGCAAAGCATATCCGATGGGCACAATACTTTGCACACACCTTCAACTAGGTGGAATTGACTTACATTGAAAGTGGCACGCCCATCCCATAAGTTCTTGATCGGATAACATACCTAGCAGTGTGTTTTTTGACGGGGATGTGCATGACACTAGAGCAAAAATAGTATTTAATGCTCGATTGACCATGCAAAGCATATCCGATGGGCACAAAACTTTTCGTACACCTCAACATTGGTGGTATTGAAATTTTCGCAATGAGGCACACCCATTCGATAAGTAATTGGTCAGATAACACACCTAGCAGTGTGTTTTTTTACGGATGTGCATGGCACTAAGGCAAAAATGGTATTTAATGCTCGATCCACCATGCAAAGCATATCCGATGGGCATGATACTTTGCACACACCTTCAACTAGGTGGAATAAACTTATATGCAAAGTGGCACGTGCATCCCATAAGTGCTTGATTGGATTACATACCTAGCAACGTGTTTTTTGACGGATGTGCATGACACTAGAGCAAAAATAGTATTTAATGCTCGATCAACCATGCAAAGCATATCCGATGGGCACAAAACTTTTCGTACGCCTTAACCTAGGTGGTATTGAAATGTTCTCAATGAGGTACACCCATTCGATAAGTACTTGGTCAAATAACACACCTAATGGTGTGTTTTTTTGCGGATGTGCATATCATTAGGAAAAAAATGGTGTATAATGCGTGATCGACCATGCAAATCATATCCGATGGTGACAATACTTTGCACGCACCTCAATGTAGTTAAAAAGGACTTGCGTGCAAAGTGGAGCCCCCATCTGATAAGTACTTATTTGAATAACACACCTATGGCCGTGTTTTTATATGGTTGTGCATGACACTAAGGCAAAAACGGTGTGTTATGCTTGATCGACAATGCAAAGCATATCCGATGAACACAATACTTTGCACACACCTTCAACTAGGTGTAATTGACTTACATGCAAAGTGGCACGCCCATCGCATAAGTGCTTGATCAGATAACACACCTAGCAGCGTGTTTTTTTACGGATGTGTATGGCACTAAGGCAAAAATGGTATTTAATGCTCGATCGACCATGCAAAGCATATCCGATGGGCACGATACTTTGCACACACCTTCAACTAGGTGGAATAGACTTATATGCAAAGTGGCACGTGCATCCCATAAGTGCTTGATTGGATTACATACCTAGCAGCGTGTTTTTTGACGGATGTGCATGACACTAGAGCAAAAATAGTATTTAATGCTCGATCGACCATGCAAAGCATATCCGATGGGCACAAAACTTTTCGTACACCTTAACCTAGGTGGTATTGAAATGTTCTCAATGAGGCACACCCATTCGATAAGTACTTGGTCAAATAACACACCTAATGGCGTGTTTTTTTGCGGATGTGCATATCATTAGGAAAAAAATGGTGTATAATGCGTGATCGACCATGCAAATCATATCCGATGGTGACAATACTTAGCACGCACCTCAATGTAGTTAAAACGGACTTGCGTGCAAAGTGGAGCCCCCATCTGATAAGTACTTATTTGAATAACACACCTATGGCCGTGTTTTTATATGGTTGTGCATGACACTAAGGCAAAAACGGTGTGTTATGCTTGATCGACAATGCAAAGCATATCCGATGAACACAATACTTTGCACACACCTTCAACTAGGTGTAATTGACTTACATGCAAAGTGGCACGCCCATCGCATAAGTGCTTGATCAGATAACACACCTAACAGCGTGTTTTTTTACGGATGTGCATGGCACTAAGGCAAAAATGGTATTTAATGCTCGATCAACCATGCAAAGCATATCGGATGGGCACGATACTTTGCACACATCTTCAACTAGGTGTAATTGACTCACATGCAAAGTGGCATTCCCATCGCATAAGTTCTTGATCGGATAACACACCTAGCAGCGTGTTTTTTTACAGATGTGCATGGCACTAAGGCAAAAATGGTATTTAATGCTCGATCGACCATGCAAAGCATATCCGATGGGCATAATAATTTTCTTATACCTCAACCTAGGTGGTATTAAAATGTTGTCAAAGAGGTACACCCATCCGATAAGTACTTGGTCAGATAACATACCTAAGGGCATGTTTTTTTGCGGATGTGCATACCACTAGGGAAAAAACGGTGTATAATGCGTGATCGACCATGCAAATCATATCCGATGGTGACAATACTTTGCACACACCTCAACCTAGTTGAAACAGACTTGCGTGCAAACTGGAGCCCCCATCCGATAAGTACTAGTCTGAATAACACATCTAGGACTGCATTTTTTGACGAATGTGCATGACACTAAGACAAAAACGGTGTTTTATGCTTGATCGACAATGCAAAGCATATCCGATGGGCACAATACTTTGCACACACCTTCAAATAGGTAGAATCAACTTACATGCAAAGTGGCACGCCCATCCCATAAGTGCTTGATCATATAACATACCTAGCAGCGTGTTTTTTGACGGATGTGCATGACACTAGAGTAAAAATAGTATTTAATGCTCGATTGACCATGCAAAGGATATCCAATGGGCACAAAACTTTTTTTACGCCTCAACCTAGGTGGTATTGAAATGTTCTCAATGAGGCACACCCATCCGATAAGTACTTGGTCAGATAACATACCTAATGGCGTGTTTTTGTGCGAATGTGCATATCATTAGGGAAAAAATGGCGTATAATGCGTGATCGACCATGCAAATCATATCCGATGGTGACAATACTTTGCACACACCTCAACGTAGTTAAAATGGACTTGCGTGCAAAGTGGAGCCCCCATCTGATAAGTACTTATTTGAATAACACACCTATGGCCGTGTTTTTATATGGTTTTGCATGACAGTAAGGCAGAACTAGTGTGTTATGCTTGATCGACAATGCAAAGCATATTGGATGGGCAGAATAATTTGCACACACCTTCAACTAGGTGGAATTGACTTACATGCAAAGTGGCATTCCCATTGCATAAGTACTTGATCGGATAACACACCTAGCAGCGTTTTTTTTATGGATGTGCATGACAGGAGCAAAAATAGTATTTAATGCTCGATGGACCATGCAAAGCATATCCGATGGGCACAACACTTTTTGTACACCTCAACTAGGTGGAATTGACTTACATGCAAAGTGGCACCTGCATCCCATTAGTGCTTGATTGGATAACGTACCTAGTAGGCTCATGTTTTTTTACGGATGTGCATGACACTAGAGCAAAAATAGTATTTAATGCTTGATTGACCATGCAAAGGATAACTTGGCATGTCCATCTGATGAGTACTTGATCGGATAACTTCTCCCACTAATAAATTAAGTACTAATTAAAAATTATAATAAATAAGTAGATTATTAAAAAGAGACTAATATTTATGTAATTGTTGCCACTGCAGCTTGCTTGCGAAGGACTCTCACAAAGGAGATGGCTATAGATTTTGTTCTAGGGATGGATGTCATTTTATGTAGCAAAAGAGAAGTAGTTGCATTTGCTACAATCCATGATAGTGATCCCAATTCACTTTGCCACTTTCGAAGACTTGGCGAAGATAAGGTAGCAGTTACTGTATCAAAGATTCTTAGCGCACATGTTGAGCTAAAGTATAAATGTGGAGATATGGAAACACTTGGAGATGTTATGCCCTACAATACATCCAACAAATCATTTATAGCATGGGACAAAGATGAGACTTATGCAACAGACATTATCAAGAATACAAAGTGCACCACCTTGGATTTTACTATAGGGGACATTTTACAAATGAGCATTTGCAAATAAGATTGTAGCAGAAGGTGAAGTATTGGGATTTGAACAAGTGGAGCAATGGTCATTTGCGCAGATGAGGATTCTAAAAGTCACTGATGATGGTATGGTTGATAACATAACATCCTTATGTGATCCCTACTATGAGGTAGGCAAGAATATGAGATGGAGCATGCAATTTTTAAACATGAGAAAGAGGCATGTGGTTTTCAATGATAAAGACAACGCATACTACAATATCAAAGGACCTAAAAAGCGTGCCCATGTGCCAGGCTCTATCACTTCAAATGTGGATGATTTCAATATACTCAATTATAGAAGTGACATCTTATCTGGAGTGGATGAGTTCATTGGTTCCAAGAAACAAAATGATTTTAGAAGCGAAGCCTTGCACAGTGAGAAGGGAAAAGGTTTCAATAGCGATGTCTTGTCAAGTGTGGATGAGTTCATGCATATTAACAAACCTGGTGTCAATCAAGGTTGTGGATTTGTGAAAGCCATGCAAGATGTCCCAATGAGTGATGTTCTCTCAGGAGTGGAAGAGTTTCAAGGTTCTCAATACTCTCGTAGAATATTGAATTCATTGAATGGTCCTAAGAGTATGTTAAAAACGAGGATGAGATCAACAGAGGATTATTCAGTATTTAACTTTGATTGTGATATGAACAACTCCATGCTAGTTGCTCATCGAATCTTCAATGAGGTCGAATGTGGATTTTTGTATGTTGGGCATACACATGAGGATATCGATCAGGTTTTTAGCATAGTCTCAAGGGAGCTTAAATGCAAGGATGTGGAGATAATAGATGACTTGGTAAGAAGATGTGGCAGGCAAGTTGGTGGTCGTAAGGAAAGTATGTGAGAGGCTCGAAAGAATGTATGATTGGAAGAGCTTCATTCTACCTTTCATACAAACGGGTGGTGATGCATTGACAGGTCATACCAATCCACACTACTTTCGTTTTTTTTAAAAAGATGAAAAACCCGTAATGCAATGGCAACAGTATTCTCATGATACAAAATGGGAACCTGAAGAACCTTACAGTCTCTTAACTTTAATTCCCAGCAAGGAAAGGTATCCAACATGGGCTCCTATACAAGAATTTAATGAGACGTCTAATTGTGAAATAGATGGATTAAAAGCATTTATTACATACAAAGAGAAAATGCTCCGGAGATATCCTGATTCGAAGCCTACTTGGAGAGAACACACTACCACTGTAATTAACAAGACACGAAATTTAATAAAGGACCTTGAGAGAATGCGAGGCTCAAAGGATGTCAAGGAAGAATGCAATATGTTTTGGCCAAATGTTCATAACGATTTGCGCCCAGCTCCAGTCTCTGAAAATGATTTTGTATCATTACTCCCACGTCCATATTGTGGACCGAAGAAGAGAGAGTTTATGCCACAAGTAGATATAGAGGTCGATTGTTTTGTTGTGGTTCGGCCATCGGATGATGAATATGAGAATGTGAAGTTTTGGGTTGCAAAAGTAGTTGATGTGCAAAGAGATGACCAAGGGAGAGCTACAACATTTACAGCGGTATGGTATGAGCCAAAGGGCAGGAAGGAGAATATGGATAACAACACATTATATACTAATTGTATAATGAAGGAGTGGGTCCCAAATGATGAAGCAGTCTCTCAAGTTTCGACGGAGACAATCATAGTGTCTTGGCATTCAAGGGCAAAGAAATCAAAGAAGCACATGGGATATGAGGTAGAAGGAAAAATAAAAATACCACAACAAACTATTTTGCATATACACGAATTTTTAAGGATGCTCGCCATGGAGGAAGTAGAAGGAGACAGCGCAAATGAAGAATGTCCATGATTAAAGCTTTGTATTGAAGTCCATTGATTCATAAGGATTTTATTTGGGTACTAGGCAAGGAGCCAATCCAAGACAATTATAATCAGAGTCATCACCTCGTATGTCAAATGAGAGTCAAAATATGCACTAGATATCACCCAAGGGTCAAGGCTTGCCAAGACAATAGGGAGTTGATGCAGATGGCACCTGGCAAGGGACTATCACATTGAGCAATAAGACAATGGGGAGTCAATGCACCTAAGGGGCAAGGCTTGGCAAGATAACTTGTGGGAGTTAATGCAGATGGCACCTGTATTTTGCACTGGATGTCACCCAAGGGTCAAGGCTTGGCAAGACAACAGGGAGTTAATGCAGATGGCACCTGGCAAGGGACTATCGCATTGAGCAATAAGACAATGGGGAGTCAATGCACCCAAGGGGCAAGGCTTGGCAAGACAAGCCTAGGTCAAATTATGCAGATGGCAACTGGCAAGGGACTGTCGTGACATTGAGCAATAAGACAATGGGGTGTCAAATTATGCAGATGGCACGAATTGAGGCTCTTTAAAAGCAACAATTTAAATTATAAACATATGTTCAATCTATATCATTTTGGATATAAAGACTCTATCTAAGAGCAACGTCTCTCAATGTAATCATATACATAAAGCTACAATTGCTATTATCCCTCTTTGGTCTTATGGCATCATGTCTTCTTTCTATTTATTAAAAGTTTTGTTAAATTTTGTGCATATTGCCGAGTGACAATGTTATTTTCATGAAATATTTAAGTCTCCTTTCATGGATTTATAAATTTATCACGTCAACGAAAAACGTCAAGGAAAAATATTAAGAATAATTAAATTAACAAATAACTTAGATATAGCTAGAATTTCTAATATAGGATTATTTCAAATTCTTGCATGTTGGTGCAAAAGTATAGATTGAAAAAACAATATTTGTATGTGAATATGATAGAGCCACAAAGTGAACTTTTGATTTGGGAAGAAAAAATGTCAAGGAAAAATATTAAAAATAATTAAATTAACAAATAACTTAGATATAGCTAGAATTTCTAATATAGGATTATTTCAAATTCTTGCATGTTGGTGCAAAAGTATAGATTGAAAAAACAATATTTTTATGTGAATATGACAGTGCCACAAAGTGAACTTTTGATTTGGGAAGAAACTTTTTAGAAAGTAAAATTTTGATTTGGAAAGGATATTTTCATAAAGTAAAGTTTTCATTTGGGAAGGATTTTTGGGCTTCGTCCAAAAACAACACAAAAAGTCCAAAATTAATGAAATAGGTGTTAAATCAACAATTTTCTTGATTTGTGCAACAGGTTGGATATATCCCCAAACCTGTTCTACAAACTTGTTGCAACAAGTTGGGAGGTATATCCAATTTGTTGCACAAATCAAGGAATTTTCTTGATTTGTGCAATAGGTTGGATATATCCCCCAACCTGTTGCTCAATCCAACCTGTTGCACAAATTAAGAAAATTCTTGACTTGTGGAACAGATTGGATATAACCCAACGTGTTGCTCAAGCAACAGGTTGGGGTGCATCCCCAACCGTGTATCCAATCTGTTGCACAAATCAAGAAAATTCTTGATTTGTGCAACAAGTTGGATATATCCTCCAACCTGTTGCTTGAGCAATAGGTTGGGGGATATATCCAACCTGTTGCACAAATAAAAAAATTTTATTAAATTTTGGTTGTATTTTAGGGTTAGGGTTTAGGGTTTAGGATTTAGGATTTAGGATTTAGAATTTAGGGTTTAGGGTTTAGGACTTAGGATTTATTGTTTAGGAGTTTAGGATTTAGGGTTTAGGAATTAAATGTTTAAAGTTTAGAATTTATGGTGGTTAAGCTGTTTTGGTATTAATTGTTTAAAGTTTACCCAACCAACTGTATATCCAATCTGTTGCACAAATTAAGAAAATTCTTGATTTGTGCAATTTTCTTAATTTGTGCAATAGGTTGGATATATCCAATACTAGGTACAATCCTTTACAAAGGCTTTACTTTAAGTAATTATAAGTCTACCTAGTTAAAGTATCCTACTTATTAGGGACAAGCACATAGGCTAAAAGCACATCGATTCATATTTTCTTACATTCATGCTGCATGGTGTATCAGAAGAAATAAAGAAGTATGTGATAAGAAATATTCATAAGAAATATGTATTCCATATCAGGGATATCTGGTGGTTGCTAAAGTAGAAAAATGATATGGATTCAATGATACTGTAGTTTTGTGCAAAGCCTTAAACTTTTTTTAAAGCTTTTGCAAAGTATTACATATTGTAACAAAGATAAGCAAGTATGCTAAACCTCTTCCAAATTCGATGGTTTTAAATACCTACCTTACAAATACATTATCTAATTCTTCATTCTTTGACTAACAAGTATTATACACATGGAAGAAAAGCATACATGCCAAAAGCACTTTTGCAAATTTTAATATTTTCTTATTTTTTAAATTAATTCAATTCTTTGATTGACTACCTTTTTAAAATTTAAAGGTTATTAGTATATAATATACATAATTTTAAATGTTATTAATGTATAATATTAATTATATATATATATATATATAAATTTATATAATAATTACATTACATTCATATTAGTTTTTAAGTTAATAATGTATATTTTTATTAAAACTAAAATTTAATATCTAGTTAATAGCAGGAAGAATATTGTAGAGATTTTTCATATTAAGAACTACCTTACAAATACATTCACTAATTCTTTATTGTTTTAAGCATAAGTATTATATAAAGCACTTTTGCTAGAAGACCTCCCATTCAAAAATGTTTTCATTGTTATATATTTTTAATTAATCTATTTAGATATATATATTTATATAATATTTATATTAATTTATAAATTAATAATATATATTTTTAGCAAAATTATATTTTAATATTAATAAATAAAAATTTATTATATTATGGAGTAAAAATATTATAAATGGATTTCTTATATTAATAAAGTGTCGTGAGAAGAGTTTTTAGAGAGATTTATAGTTAAATTTTGTTTTGAAGTTCTTGCGTACGCAATAGGTAGGGAGGTTTGAGTGGTTTTGAAGTTGAGAGAGAAATTTGTAATAGATTTTTTTCTAATTTAATTTTTTTGAAAAATTATTATGTGCCCAATAGGTTGGGAGAGTTTGAGGTTGAGAGAAATTTGTGACAATAGGGTGTGAGAGTTTGAGGTAAAGAGGAAAATTTGTGGGAAAAATGATTTAATGTAAAAGATGGTTTTTTGAACGCAACAAGTTTTTGGGAAAAGAATCAGATTTTAAAAAAAATTCAAATTTACAAAAACTAGATTCTTAGAAGTTCAGGCATATGCAATAGGTTGGAAATGAACTCACCTCTTGCAACATTTTGAAAATTTTGAGAATCCTGCAATAGGTTGATGAGAGGAGAGAAGCATGGAGTGTGAAAGAATAAACTTTGAATGAAAGAGAGAATGAAAAACGTTCTACTTATAGTAAACCTAAAAGAACTAAAAAAACCTAAAAAACTAAAAAAAGCTGACTTGACCTAAAAGCTACCCATTTCCTATAAAACTCTCCTCTCCTCATTCTCTCTCACAACTTTCCTGGAGCTCCTCTACCACCTCCCCACCTAGGTACTCCCTCCCTCCCTCCCTTCCCCTCTCCTCCCTCCCTCCCTTCCCCTCTCCTCCCTCCTCTCCCTTTCCCTTTCAGCCCGCTTCCCATCCCCTCTCCTCCCTCCCCTCCCTTCCCACCTCCTTCCGCTTCCCATCCCCTCTCCTCTCGCTTCCTTATCTAGGCTGCGTTAGTAAATTTTATAATTTTAGTTTCATGTCCTTAAAAAATATATAAAAAAATGCTTGTTTTTACCCTCCCCTCGCCTCTCCCTCCTTCCGCTTCCCCCTTTCCCTCTCCTCCCTTCCCTTCTCCTCCCCCTCCCTTCCCCTGTCCTCTCCCTCCTCCCGCATCCCCTTCCCCTCCCTTCTCCTCTCCTCCCTTCCTCCCTTCCCCCTCCCTTCCCCCCTCCCTTCCCTTCCTCCCTTTCCCCTCCCTTCCCCTCTCCTCCTGCTTCCTCCTCCCCTCCCTTCCTCCCTCCCCTCCCCTCCCTTCCCCTCTCCTCCCTCTTCCCCTCCCCTCTTCTCTCGCTTCCCCCTCCGAGCGGAGAGCTTTTTTGTTTTAGGCGGGGAGGCGGGGAGCGATGAGGGGGAGGTGAGGGGAGGAGAGGGGAGAGGGGAGGGGCGGGGCAGGGAGGGGAGAGGGGAGGGGTGGAGGGGCGAGGAGGGGAGGTGAGAGGGGAGGGGCAGGGAGGCGGGAGGGGAGGGGAGGGGAGGAGAGAGGGGACAGACGGGAGGGCGGGGAGGAGGACGGAAGGGCAGGGCAGGGAGGCAGGAGGAGAGGGGAGAGGGGAGGGGCGGGGAGGGGAGACAGGAGGGGAGGGGAGAGGGGGTTCACCCCCCCTAACCTATTGCGTGTGCAACAGGTTAGGGGGGGCTAATCCCCTCCTCTCCTTAAGTGGGGGCCCTTCGGGACTCAAAAAAAAATGAAAAAAATTAATTTAAACAAAATAAAAAATTGAAAAATAAATAAATAAAATAAAATGTAATTTTAAAAAAAATAAAATTAAATAATTAAAAAAAAATAAATTTAATTTAATTTAAAAATTAAAATTAGATAAATAAATAAAATGTAAAAATTTTTGAATTTTTTAAAGAAAAAATAAATTAATTTTTAAATATATAGATATATAAATAAATAAATAAAATTAAAAAATTAAAAAAATCAAATAAAAATTTAGAAAAATTAAATTAAATTCTTTTATCTATGTTTATAAAATGTTTTGAATTAAATTATTTATGTAGAAAAATATTAGATTAAAAAACAGTATCTAGAAATATAAAAATAAACTTTTGAAATTGCTATTAATTTTTAATTTTTAAAATTTAAATATTTAACTAGCAAATTTTTTAATATTTTGAGTTTGAAAATCATTGTAATTCTCATTTTTTGTTTTTGATTGCTTTGCAGAAAACTATGGCTTAGAGTTTTGGTTCCAAGGTGTCTTTTAAATATCTTGAACATGCTTAGTATTTCATGGAGCGCAAATCAAAGTATTTTTTTGGTGATCACTGCCGAGAATGTGTCAAGCGTAAAATATTCTCCAGAGACAGTAAGAAATGGTGGCATGGTCTCAACTATCAAGAATGACGATGTGGTCTACAAGTTACGAGTTATGTACAAGCACTTCTTGAAGCCCTTACCAGATTCAATTGAGGGATCCCAAGAATTATTAGTGCATTGGAAGCATTGAAGAAAATGTGGGATGCATTTCGAAGTGGTGGTGTTGTATCTTCAGCAGCAATAAGTACGCCATCTATAACATGTAACCCTCAAGTTGTACCGCCAATATCTGTGGTGATAACTACGATATCTTCGGCAAGAGTAACTAGAATATCTGCAGTAGTAACTATAGTATCTCCAACTGTACCTACACCATTGACTACTACAACTACAGGAACAAGGAGTGATCATGGAGCAGATTCAAGTTCCACAGCTATTCCCAGAAATAGAGCAAAAATAACTCCTACTCCACGTGTAGATCGTTCAAGTGCAGGTTATTTAAAACCAAGAAAAAAATTGGAAAGTGATGATCAGGAGGATCCGCAAGAAGAAGATACAAGTCTCGTAGACTTTTCTATAAGTGTGGCAGACTTACATCCTCTAGAGGATGAGGGGTACATTTGGGGATTTTCACAATTCAACGTGGCCATAATGCTTATTGATCGAGCTTCATTGTTCACAAATCAAAGAAAGATAGATAAGACATTTGCATGCAAATTGTATGAAGATACGAGGAAAACAAGAACTCCAGTTGCCACTTATATCACTCTTCATCCTATGGTGTTTAAGAGACTTCAAGAAGATGATCCTATTTGATGTCACATTTCAAAAGCGCATGGACTTTCTTGATGCTTTTGAGAACTTTAGAAGGAGTGACTTTGTTCGTGGAGAGTTGTTGTACCAAAGCCGATATGGGACTGACATCGAGAAGAGATACATGCTAGCAAAGAATAGATTCTTGGAAAGATGCAGGTTCGAGCCCATTGATGGGCAACACTTTTGTGAAGCTTGCAGGATCACCCTTGATGAGGGAAGAAAAGAAAACTTGCCACAGATTGAGTGGATGGAAAAGTTTCAATGGGCCATTTGTCATGTATGCATATTTAACGATGACTCGAAGTACATTCTAGAATCAAAAAGGCTGAATTCTACTCCATTTAGGTTGAAAAAAAGCTCTTCTCTTTCTAAGATCCTGATAAAGGCAAGGGAGTTATGGGTGGGCTATGGAAAGCCACAAACAATGAAGGGCAGGAGACCTACATTTGAGTACATGGCAAAGAGGACTCAGTTCTATAGGGGTGGTAGCAAGCTAAGGGTGTCCACTTCCGGACCACTTTCGGGTGAGTGTGACACCCGCTCGAGTGAAAATACAAAGGTTTTGCTTCGGTCTCCTATACCTCGATCGAGGTATAAGCTCCAATGAAAATCACACACCAGCACAACCGAGCCTAGCCAATACCTCGATCGAGGTACGTAGCTTTTTCACTGGACTGAGCCTGTACCTCGATCGAGGCTTGCTGGCAAGCCAGCTATACATGCCACATCTACCTCGTTCGAGGTATTGTGGCAATCCAGCTCAACCTCGATCGAGGTCAGGTGGCAATCTAGCACATACCTCGATCGAGGTATGTGCCATCCGACAGGGCAGCCAACAGGGCAGATGACATACCTCGATCAAGGTATGCTGGACACATGACTTGGCATCCTGCTTCTGCCAACACACCACGATCGAGGTATCATGGCATGTCAAAACCTCCATCGACGTGGATGTACCGAGATGTATGGGCATGTCACAATACCTCGATCGAGGTATCGTGGCATGTCACAATACCTCGATCGAGGTATCGTGGCATGGCAATACCTCGATCGAGGTAGATGTAAAGAGATGTATGGGCATGTCAAGAATACCTCGATCGAGGTATTGTGGCATGCCAACGAGATGTATGGTTATGTCAAGAATACCTCGATCGAGGTATCGTGGCATGCCAATACCTCGATCGAGGTATATGTGCCGGGATGTATGCGCATGGAAAGAATACCTCGATCGAGGTAGGTAAACCCTAATTTTTATTATAAAAGGAGAGCGACCCCCCTCATTCCGCATACCTCGATCGAGCTCTGCCTCATTCACCGATTTCGGATTTGCCGGACTTCGACGGAAAAGCGCGAGCGACGGAGAGCGACGAACGGACATCGACGGAGATGGACGGAGCAGGAGCGGGAGAGTCCAGGTTGGCATTTTCTTTTATGTAGAATTTGATTTAATTTTAGTTTAAAAGAAAAATTATAAAATGCATTTTAATGTTTTTATGAAATTTATGAATTACGAGATTTTTTATTTAAAATGTGAAAATTAAAAAAAAATTTTAAATAGAGCTTTTTTTAGTAAATAAAAAAACGTTGATATTATTAATTATAAAATATTTATAAATTTGAAATGTATTTGTAAATTTTTTTTTTAAAATTTTAAATTACGACATTTATAATTTAAAATGTGAAAATTTTAATTTTAAAAAACGTAATTTAAAATTTTAGTTTATAAGAAAAATTATAAAATGCATTTTAATGTTTTTCTTAAATTTATGAATTACAAGATTTTTTATTTAAAATGTGAGAGCTGAGATGAGGGCACTGCAGGATGCTAGGGCACCCCCTCACTTGGTTGCGAGCCTGGATTCAGTTATTGAGGCTCTGAGTCGATTGGAGACAGTTGAGGACGTTGTGGATAGCTTTCAGGCACAGGCCGAGGCGGAGATCACTGTTGGAGAGCGATTCGATAGTTGTTTGAGCGGGAGTCACATCACAGGGAGGCCTTGGACGACATGTTTTGGGATGGTCACACCGAGGGCCAGCGACCACGATCAGGGCTCCCCTTGCATATTTTACGGTGTAGGCACCCCATCATAGCAGCACACATTTATCCGAGATATCTTGCTGCGAATGGTGGTCGGTTGCCTCACAACCGCCAGATAGCGAGGTCGTTTGCCATGCATCTTTATGCTGAGTTTGTCCTTGGTCATCGGGTGGACTACCTCAGTACCCGTCCAGGATACCCGTCCAGGATCAGGAGCGGGACGTGGTAGGATGGGGCGCCAGGAGCGTCAGATTGTAGGTGTTCGGCATCGACGCGAGGGACCAGAGTTGCACACCATCCCTGCACCGGCATTGCGAGCGGTGGGAGGACAGATTAGGGAGGATGTTCATTCAGTGGCATCATCCTTGCAGCACATGGTCTCGGCCCTATCGAGATCTATTGCGATTCCACCTCCCCCACCTCGATCATCGATGGAGCGTCCCACATCTACACCACCTCCCACATCTACGGCGCCTCAGCACGAGTTGGAGGCTCGAGACAGACGGATTGCAGAGTTGGAGGCTGTGTTGGCCGAGTCTAGGGACGAGGTTAGTTATTTTGATTATGTTAGTTTATTTTTTTGTAGCCTGTTTTGAACTGAAGTTTTTTGGTTAATTCTCACCATGTACACGACATGTTTGCATTGCAAGCACATCAGATGCGTCAGGAGATGGAGTCTCGCGTACGACTCTTGCAGACAGATTTGGAGGAGCAGAGGATTCGGACACGCATAGCGTACCATCGTGCAGAGCACTATATCTTGCAGTTGAGGCATATTAGTCGTGATCCGTCGCGCCATAGGATCGACCCCAGTGTGGCCCTATACCCTGCTCCTCCTGTAGATGTGCCGACTAGGACACCGATAGACGCAGCAGTCGTAGCGAGGCTTCCTACTGCCACTTGTGTCCTCTGCCACGAGGACTTTGACACCGTAGGGTGGTTTGTGGACTAGGGTGCGGCCACATCACACATCTCCACTGCATGACCCGCCACATGGTGGCACGTTCAGTGTGCCCTGTATGCTTTGCCGACATTGATGTGGCGACATACAGAGGTCTGGGCATGGATGATCTATATCCTGGTCATCGTCAGGCTGTTGATCCATTCGCCCGTGTAGTCCTGACAGAGCACTACAGAGAGGAGGCACAGAGAGCATTGCTGATGCAGGAGGGTGCGGATACATCGGTGGTTGCATCATGCGTTCCACGACGCTTTTCGTACGGTGACTTCATGCCAGGTGATGAGGCACGAGCGGAGGAGGCACGTCGGATTGAGCGAGAGGCAGAGCTGCAGACATCATTGCAGCAGTGGGTGGAGCAGCAGCCGAGACCAGCGTATTTCACATGTAGAGACGATTACTCGCGCTGGATTTGAGACACGAGTATTCGTAGATGCACGGCTATGGGAGCTGAGATGCGCGTACATAGAGGAGGCGAGGGATGCAGAGATGGCAGCAGTGGCGCGTGCAACATGCCCTCCTCTTCATCAGGATGAGGCTGGCCCATCTCATGCAGGTGATGAGGCTGGCCCATCTGAGCCGGCATTGCCTGAGGGCACACAGCGGACGGTTGGGCAGCGAGTCATATAGGAGCCACGTCAGCGTTCCACTAGAGGATCATATGTAGAGTTATCAGATTCAGATTCATATTGATTGTTTAGGCTTCACACGTTTCTTGTATAGGGATGCACTTTTGCAGCATGATGATGATGATGTATAGATTCATTTTGGTACTTTCATGATATTGTTCCCACTTTTATGATGTATGAGCATTTTCGTACTTTCATGATGTTCTTCACACTTTGTTTATCTCAGTTTATCTCAGTTTATAGTTTGTTTAATACATAAGGTATTTAAAAAAGAATGCCATGTGAAGTAATTGTAAACATTAAACATTAATTGCAAACATTAAACATTAAACATATCAAAATTCATCTTATTTTGGATGAAAATTTTATTTTGCTGATAAAAGTTTTTCATTTTTTAAACAAAAATTTTATTCTATTCATGTTTGTCAATAAAGTGTGTTTCAAAATCCAAATTTTCATCAATTTTTCAAAAAGACAACTATTGTCATATTCATGCTTCCAAATCTAGCCTTCCGATCTTAATATCAAAATATGTTGAAATTCAACCATTTGATAAACTAATTTGTATAAAAAGAAAATTACTTTTTTTAGACAATGCCATAGCCCAATGTAAAATTGTTTCATCAAATGAAATTAGATATTAAAGTAACATCAATTTTACCAACTTTCAATTTATGCTATTTACAAAAAGTATTCTAGAAATGTATATTGGTACAAAACTTATCCATGACTCCGAGGGCAATGTTGTTACCTATGTGTAAATCAATTGATAAAAAATTCTTTCAACACCAATGAACTTGAGGGAATGTGTGATCTAGAGATACTTAAACAACATGACAAAAGGAAAAAATTCTAGAAATCACCAATGTGTGGACATGCTTAGTTTGTAGGGTGTAGAAATTCTTTTATATGGATTTGATATGGGCACTTGCATAGAAAACGATTGGTATTTCAAAGAAAAAGCTCTAGCAACTCTCTTAGTTGAATGACGAAACAGGTTGTGAGGAGAGCTTGTGAGGAGATTTGTGATGCTAGCCCTGGTTACGCATGGCCTGCGGGTTTAAAGTCTACTTGTTTTCATGAAGCCAATGCCATGGTAGGCACTTTTGAGGACATATGCTCTCTCTAATGGCGTAATACTCAAGTGATGGAAATTTAATTCCATAGAGACTTATGTGTTTTCTAAAGTTGTAATAGACAAGAAATGGAACTAGAGTTCCACAAAGACTTTTAGAGAAGGGGTCAAAATATACTTCACTCTCTCTTATAGAGACTCTCTCTCTCTCCCTCCCTCTCTCTCTCTCTCTCTCTCCCGCCCCCCCAACACTCCCTATCTCTCTCTCTCACTCCAGCTCTTTTTCTCGCCAACCCCCCTTCCATCCTAGTCCTTCTCAGTAACTTGTATTCTTCTATCCTAGTCCTTCCACAAACACTCTCTTCTTTCATCCATCCTAGTAACTTGTATTCTTCTATCTTAGTTCTTCCACAAACACTCTCTTCTTTCATCCATCCTAGTGCTTCTCATTAACTTGTATTCTTCCATCCTAGTCCTTCCACAAACACTCTCTTCTTTTTTTCATCCTAGTCCATCTCTCTTTCTTTATCATCTCCCCACCCATGGATGTCCTTGGCATCATCGAAGATGTGGAGTCTGGAATTAACAGTCTCAAAGAATGGATTGCTAACCAAGGAGCACAGAGAGAGATCAGAATTCGACAAGGCTCTCCATTGACACAAATGGAGAGAGGAATTTGATGCACAGAGGCATGCAGAGAGGGAGAAGACTCTCAAGATAGCAGAGAGTGAAAGACTTTTAAGACATATTATAAAAGCACGACAAGATCTCTTAGACTTCTTAAGTAACCATTGTTATCATAGCTCTCATCATGGGTGATTTGATGCAGATGCTGAGAGAACAATAAGAGCCTCACAGAGAAATTATAAGGAAACAATCTGTGATTACTTAAATTTCTTCCTTGCATGTAATTATGTTGAGGATATAGATGTGGAGGCAGTGGAAGATTGGGTTATTAAGAAGAAAAGAGAGACCAATGTGATGAGATCTTCTAGACTTTGGGTTGTTGAGAAGATAAGAGAGACCAAGATGAGATCTTCTAGGGCTGAGCTAATGTAAGGTGTTTTTTGACACCATATGGCTTTGAGTTATATGATCTACTTCTTGTGTACAAATGTGATGTGCTCTCTTTTAAATGTACTCTAGTTTTGAGAGACCAATGATGAGATCTTCTAGACTTTGGGTTATTGAGAAGATAGAGAGACTAAGATGAGATCTTCTAGGACTGAGCTAATGTAAGGTGATTTTTGACACCATATGGCTTTGAGTTATATGATCTACTTCTTGTACAAATGTGATGTGCTCTTTTAAATGTACTCTAGTTCTAATGACATGTCACACCATTTTTTCTAATTTGATTTTTTAAAATCTTACTTTTTGTCTCTTTTAACAATGTGATCTCCTCTTTTTTTAATGTACTCTAGTTTTAATAACATGTCACGTCATTTCTTTTAATTTGATTTTTTAAAATCTTCCTTTTTTACTCAATGTTTTGTTTTATAAGAGCCTCTTTTTTTTTAATATTTTATCAAAAATTATCTCACAAAATGAATTTGGATAGTGTACTAGTCCAAAACTAATGAAATAGGTGTTCAAATGTATCTTCTTAGGCTATTGTGATGAGAAGAAAGCCTATAAGTTGTACAACCCAGAGGCAAAGAAGATCATAGCGAGCCGCGATGTGGTGTTCAGGGAGCAGCCACATGCAGTGGAGGTAGAGAAGAGCTCTTCCACTTTATCATCAAGCGAAGAGGTAATTCACTATGGCCCTGTCCCAAGAGCTATAAAGGAGGAGGAAATATCAGATGATGAAGGTATAAGTCACCGACCTATTGTTACACCACCGGAAAATCCATTGCCGTGATGGGTAAGGCAGCTCTATGACCATGATAACTAGATGCCTATGTCTGTTGACCAGCGTGCAGATGGACCAAGGCAGTCTCAGAGAATCGAGGAGCAAAGGAGGGCTTCTTCTCACATAGTTAATATGGCCTTGATGGCTGAGCTAATTATTACAGAAGTAAAGGAGCCTACGAGTTTGGAGGAAGCACTTGTAGACCGAGATTGGAAACATGCTATGCAAGTAGAATATGACAACATCATGAAGAATGAAACTTGGGAGCTACTAGATCGACCACTAACAGAAAGGTTATTGGCACCAAGTGGGTTTGGAAGGTAAAGTACAAGGCCGATGGGACTTTGGAAAAGTACAAAGCTAGATTGGTTACACAAGGATTTTCGCAGGTTGAAGGATTTGATTTTCAATAATCTTTCACTCCGACTGCCAAAATGACCACTTTTCACACAATACTATCAGTGGCTACTCATAAAAAGTGGCCAGTTTATCAAATGGACGTTAAATCAACATTCTTGAATGCTGACCTCAAGGAGGAGGTGTACGTGGCTCAGCCACCAGGGTTTGAGGCCCCCCATTCTGAGAACAAGGTATGTAAGCTCAAGAAGGCTTTGTACGGGCTAAAACAGGCTCCAAGCGCATGGTATCAACAACGGATAGATAAACTTTTTCATAAATTAAACTTCAAAAGATATGCCTCACATGCTAACTTGTATGTGTACAAGAAAGGTGGAAAATCTGCTATTATTGTTCTATATGTGGATGATCTCCTTATTACAGGTGACTATGAAGACATGATCCAGCAGACAAGAATCGAGGAGCAAAGGAGGGCTTCTGCTCACATAGTTAATATGGCCTTGATGGCTGAGCTGATTATTACAGAAGTAAAGGAGCCTATGAGTTTGGAGGAAGCACTTGTAGATGGAGATTGGAAACATGCTATGCAAGTAGAATATGACAACATCATGAAGAATGAAACTTGGGAGCTAGTAGATCATGCCTCTGTCGTGGAGGTTACCGCCTGATGTGAAAGTGGAGCACGTGCTTACATGTGTGAAAAAGAACCCCCTTAGAAAAACCATTCAAGATACATCTTTCAAGGCAAAGGAGTGAAGAAATGCTTCCAAATGATGCAAAAAGGATAATGGTGACTTACAAAATCACATTAAAATACTAAACACCTAAAATTAACCCTTAATCCCTCACACACTTTTGCTAACCATTTCCTTCTCCAAATTTTGATAATTCCGTCTTTCTCTATTTTCTGTTCTCCAATTTTCGTCCACCATTTCCACCACCACTTTTTCCATCAACCCCCCCTCCACCACACCACTTTTTCTGTCACCCCCCCTTCCATCTCCATCTCCACCTCCCATCATCTTCCTCCCCACCATCTCCACTTTTTCTATCCATCCTGCATCTCCCCCACTCAAGGTAACCATCCTTTTCCTCTCCACCATCTCTCTACCTCTCTCTACACCAATCCCCCCTTTTTTCCCCCCCATCTCCACTCCACCATCTCTCTACTCCCCATCTCAATCACCCTCCACTCCACCATCTCTCTATCTCTCTCTACACCCCATCCCCCCTTTTTTCCCCCTCATCTCCTCCATCCCCCATCTCCACTCCACCATCTCTCTACCTTTCTCTACCCCCCATTTCCTCCACCCCCCATCTCAATCACCATCTCTCTACTTCTCTCTACACCCCATCTCCCCCTTTCCACCTCCACCCCCCCTTCCTTTTCACCCCCCCATCCCCCTCTCCACCCCCACAACCCCCCACCTTCAACCCCCCCTTCCTCCCCCCCCTCCTCCCCAACCCCCCTCCACCTCGCCCCACCACCTTCCACCTCCACCCTGCTCTCTTTCCCCCCCCTCCTACCACCTCCATCCCCTCCCTCCTTCCACCTCGAACCCCCCCTTCTCTCTCTCTCTCTCTCTCTCTCTCTCTCTCTCTTCCCCCCTTTCTCTCTCTCTCTCTCTCTCTCTCTCTCTCTCTTCCCCCCCTCCTCCCCCTCCCCTTCTCTCTCTCTCTCTTCTCTCTCCTCCCCCCTCTCTCTCTCTCTCTCTCTCTCTCTCTCTCTCCCCCCCTTCTCTCTCTCTTCTCTCTGCCCCCCTTTCTCTCCCTAACATTACCTAAGGCCCTTGGGGACTTCACCTGGCTGCTGCAATGGGCAGACAGTCCACAGCGCCCATGTGCTATGCGGTGGTGGTGCTCGCCTGCTAGTGGCGGTGATAAAGCCTGCGCTAGTGATGGCAACGCCCAGGCCAGTGGTGGCGGCGTGCACCTACAATGACATCCCGTGCCCGCACCAGCATGACAATGACACCCGTCGGCCAACACCTCTCGGTGCCCTCAGACCCAAGGCCTTAAAGGCCTCCTACTAAGAACCTGCCCAACCTCCTCCATTGCACCCCCCACACCAACCCCCCCTCCTCCACCACCCACCGACGCCCCCCCTCAAGAAAAAAGAAAAAAAGAAAAAAGAGAGAGGTTAAACTAACCCTAAAAACTAGCCGTAGTTAGGTTAGTTGAACTTAGGTTAGGCTAATTAAACATCGGTTAGGTTAGTTTCCCATAGGTTAGGTTAATTGACCATAGGGTTAGATTAAGTTAATTGTGTATCACTTAGTAATTAACTTTAGTTAGTTGGGCTAACTACAATCACACTAACTGATATGGTTAGATAACTAAGTTAGTCTAAGGCTCAATTACAGTAACTAAGTCAATGGCCAGTTACTACATGACTTCATTTACTGACTTCATTTACTGAACCTTGGACTCCCTCTAAGACAATGGCCAATTACTACATGACTTCATTTACTGAACTCAAATTCTATATTAGATCCCTTTTGTATGGACCCATGAAGGGAAAATCATTTGAGGAGGATATGTTATGCACATGGCTGCTTGATTTCAACTCAGCAGAAGAGGTGAATATCCCTAGCTTTCTTTTTCGCTTCTTTTAATCACGTACTTCTTATGCTAACGAGCTCAATTTTTGTACAGGATATGGTGGTGTCTAGAAGTTGTATTGAAAAAAATGGTGAAGATGAGGAAAGCCAAAAGTGAAAAGACGAGTTGTTGAAGAAGATTCGAAATAGGTTGTGAGGAGAGCCTGTGAGGAGATTTGTGATGCCAGCCCTGGTTACGCATGGCGTGCGGGTTTAAAGTCTACTTGTTTTCATGAAGCCAATGCCATGGTAGGCACTTTCGAGGACATATGCTCTCTCTAATGGCGTAATACTCAAGTGATGGAAATTTAATTCCATAGAGACTTATGTGTTTTCTAAAGTTGTAATAGACAAGAAATGGAACTACAGTTCCACAAAGACTCTTAGAGAAGGGGTCAAAATATACTTCACTCTCTCTTACAGAGACTCTCTCTCTCTCTCTCTCTCTCTCTCTCTCTCTCTCTCTCTCTCTCTCCCAACCCTCCTTATCTCTCTTTCTCACTCCAGCTCTTTTTTCCACCAACCCCCCTTCCATCCTAGTCCTTCTCAGTAACTTGTATTCTTCTATCCTAGTCCTTCCACAAACACTCTCTTCTTCCATCCATCCTAGTAACTTGTATTCTTCTATCCTAGTTCTTTCACAAACACTCTCTTCTTTCATCCATCCTAGTGCTTCTCATTAACTTGTATTCTTCCATCCTAGTCCTTCCACAAACACTCTCTTCTTTCTTCCATCCTAGTCCATCTCTCTTTCGTTATCATCTCCCCACCCATGGATGTCCTTGGCATCGTCGAAGATGTGGAGTCTGGAATTAACAGTCTCAAAGAATGGATTGCTGACCAAGGAGCATGGAGAGAGGTCAGAATTCGACAAGGCTCTCCATTGACACAAATAGAGAGAGGAATTTGATGCACAGAGGCACGCAGAGAGGGAGAAGACTCTCAAGATAGCAGAGAGTGAAAGACTTTTAAGACATATTATAAAAGCACGACAAGATCTCTTAGACTTCTTAAATAACCATTGTTATCATATCTCTCGTCATGGGTGATTTGATGTAGATGCTAAGAGAACAATAAGAGCCTCACAGAGATATTATAAAGAAACAATCTGTGACTACTTAAATTTCTTCCTTGCATGTAATTATGTTGAGGATACAGATGTGGAGGCAGTGGAAGATTGGGTTATTAAGAAGAAAAGAGAGACCAATGTGATGAGATCTTCTAGACTTTGGGTTGTTGAGAAGATAAGAGAGACCAAGATGAGATCTTCTAGGGCTGAGCCAATGTAAGGTGTTTTTTGACACCACATGGCTTTGAGTTATATGATTTACTTCTTGTACAAATGTGATGTGCTCTCTTTTAAATGTACTCTAGTTTTGAGGGACCAATGATGAGATCTTCTAGACTTTGGGTTATTGAGAAGATAGAGAGATTAAGATGAGATCTTCTAGGACTGAGCTAATGTAAGGTGATTTTTGACACCATATGGCTTTGAGTTATATAATCTACTTCTTGTACAAATGTGATGTGCTCTTTTAAATGTACTCTAGTTTTAATGACATGTCACACCATTTTTTCTAATTTGATTTTTCTAAATCTTACTTTTTGCCTCTTTTAACAATGTGATCTCCTCTTTTTTTAATGTACTCTAGTTTTAATAACATGTCACGTCATTTTTTCTAATTTGATTTTTTAAAATCTTCCTTTTTTGCTCAATGTTTTGTTTTATAAGAGCCTCTTTTTTTAAAGGTTTTATCAAAAATTATCTCACAAAATGAATTTGGACATTGCACTAGTCCAAAAGTAATGAAATAGGTGTTCAAATGTATTTTCTTAGGCTATTGTGATGAGAAGAAAGCCTATAAGTTGTACAACCAAGAGGTAAAGAAGATCATAGCGAGCCGTGATGTGGTGTTCAGGGAGCAGCCACATGCAGTGGAGGTAGAGAAGAGCTCTTCCACTTTATCATCAAGCGAAGAGGTAATTCACCATGGACCTATCCCAAGAGCTATAAAAGAGGAGGAAATATCAGATGATGAAGGTATAAGTCACCAACCTGTTGTTACACCACCGGAAAAGCCATTGCCGTGATGGGTAAGGCAGCTCTATGCTCGGGGGGGTCACTCATCATATGTAACCCTATCACGTGAGTTCAACAGAAGGATATTTTTTATTTCTAAAATTTACAAAAATAAATATACATAAGGGACTATTTAAAATAGTTTTGGAAAAAATTTACAGATTTGTATAGAAAAGGGGTACATTTTATTAAAGAAAAAAATACAGATAAGGGATTTTAATAAATAGGCCTTGAACCAGGTGATATAGAGGATTTATACATAGTGACCCCCCCGAGGCTCTATGACCATGATAACTAGATTCCTATGTCTATTGAGCAGCATACAGATGGACCAAGGCAGTCTCAGAGAATCGAGGAGCAAAGGAGGGCTTCTGCTCACATAGTTAATATGGCCTTGATGGCTGAGCTGATTATTACAGAAGTAAAGGAGCCTACGAGTTTGGAGGAAGCACTTGTAGACCGAGATTGGAAACATGGACCAAGGCAGTCTCAGAGAATTGAGGAGCAAAGGAGGGCTTCTGCTCACATAGTTAATATGGCTTGATGGCTGAGCTGATTATTACAGAAGTAAAGGAGCTTACGAGTTTGGAGGAAGCACTTGTAGACCGAGATTGGAAACATGCTATGCAAGTAGAATATGACAACATCATGAAGAATGAAACTTGGGAGCTGGTAGATGGACCACCTAGCAGAAAGTTTATTGGCACCAAGTGGGTTTGGAAGGTAAAGTACAAGGCCGATGGGACTTTGGAAAAGTACAAAGCTAGATTGGTTGCACAAGGATTTTTGCAGGTTGAAGGATTCGATTTTCAATAATCTTTCACTCTGACTGCCAGAATGACCACTTTTCGCACAATACTATCAGTGGCTACTCATAAAAAGTGGCCAGTTTATCAAATGGACGTTAAATCAACATTCTTGAATGGTGACCTTAAGGAGGAGGTGTACGTGGCTCAGCCACCAGGGTTTGAGGCCCCCCATTCTGAGAACAAGGTATGTAAGCTCAAGAAGGCTTTGTACAGGCTGAAACAGGCTCCAAGAGCATGGTACCAACAACGGATAGATAAAATTTTTCATAAATTAAACTTCAAAAGATGTGCCTCAGATGCTAACTTGTATGTGTACAAGAAAGGTGAAACATCTGCTTCTATTGTTCTATATGTGGATGATCTCCTTATTACAGGTGACTATGAAGACATGATCCAGCAGACAAGAAAGGCATTGAGCATTGAGTTTGAGATGACAGACTTAGGCTTGATGCACTACTGTTTGGGGATTGAAGTCTCACAAGAGCTAGGCAAGATGTTCATCTCTCAGTAGAAATATGCAAGGGAGATCTTGAAGGCATTTGGTATGTCCGAGTGCAAGGAGATAGCTACACCTATGGAGGTAAATGCAAGGTCATCTATGGAGAATGCCTCACCACCAGCAAACATCAGAGGTACAAGAAGTTGGTCAGTAGTCTCATTTATCTATGGAACACCAGACCGGACATCAGTTTTGCTGTTGGCATTTTGAGCAGGTCCTCCAATAAGCCCCAAGAGAATCATTGGAATGCAGGGATGCGGGTGCTCAGGTATGTGAAGGGCACTCTTGATTATGGCATCACCTATGATATGGGCACTTCCTTGGTTAGTCATTGTGACTCAAATTGGGCTAGAGATGTTGATTCTAGGAAATTAGTTTCAAGATATTGCTCAGATATTGTTTCTCTTTAGGTTGAAGTGTCTTCTCTTGGATCAGTAAGAAACAATCACCAATAGTGGCATTGTCTTCTATCGAGGCTGAGTACAAGGCAGCATGTTTTGCTGCTTGTAAAGCAGTGTGGTTGAGGAGGATCTTATAGCACATGGGAGTGCAAGAGGATGAGGCAATTGTGTTGAGGTGCGACAATCAAAGTTGTGTGGCCATTGCCAAAAATCCAGTGTTTCATGCGCGCACAAAACATATAGAGATTCAATATCACTATGTGTGTGATTTGATCAAGGACGGGATAGTGGAATTGGTCTACTATCCAACAGAGCAAAATGGAGCAAATATCTTCACCAAGGCACTCGGAAAGGATCAGCTTCAGGGTCATCTTCAGAGACTCAACATTGGGCCAAGAAGGTAGTTCACCTCTGGGTGGACATTGAGGGGGGGTGTTAGATTTGCTCAATGCCCCACCCTCTTGGTAACCACCAGTGGTCCAAGGTGCTCAAGTTGTAAGGCCCCCATATGAGGAGAAACCATGTGTGAGCCCGAGACACTGGATGGATCTTGACTTGGATGTCAGATGAGGTTTATCAATGAGACCGTTGATGGTAGAAAGGTGATTTTGTGGGAGCCCCTTATTCTTGCTGGAGCCTGGGGGCCAATTGGCGCTCAGTTGGGGGGTCCCAGGAGGGCTAGCGACCCCTCTGGTGGGGGTTCGGGGGTGGGAGTCCCCAAGGCGACGATATAGAAAATATTCCCTTGAATATTCCATGGACGACTAGGTTGACTAGTCAACTCCACCGACTAGGTTGACTGGTCGGTTCCACTAACTACATTGATCTGACTACCACCCTCTCTCTCTCTCTGCCTTCTGCCCCACACTAGGCCATCGAATGCTATGATGCCATGTGGCATTATGTCGCCCTTGTCGCTTGTGCCCCGTGCGCCAGCCTCTACCTCCACTTATTGAATAATTTTGTTTTGTGCTGATGCTCACAGTTTCTAACATTTTTTTCTAACTGTACAGACACCACAACAAAATGATTCAAGTAGCTATGGATGGAGGGTGCTGATCAATGCAAAATATATACTTTCAAGCTTCTTTGAGAAGGAACAGCCAGACCTGGTAAGGAAAAATACTTTTCATTTAGCTTGAAGATAGTTCATAATGATACAAAGTGTTCTAAATTATCCTCTGCCATTGCAGATGAAAGAGGATAGCTTCAGCTCCAACTATGTACATAATTTTAGAGCTCATACAATTTGGAGGTTTTTGAGCTATGCCTCCCCCAAACCTATTGTACCAGCTACTGTGGAGCTGGGTGAAAGCTCTAAAGTACAAGAACGTGTCATACACCTTGATCCCACAGATGAAGCACCTAATGCTGAGGACCAGAAGCCACAGGAGCAATCACAGAGTGCTGAGGAGGAGCAGACACAGAAGCAAAGACCTGCTACTGATGTTGAGGAGAAGGTGGAGAAGCAGCAAAGAGAGGCTTCTGGGGCAGTGGAGGAGACAGGATGGAGCACGGACAGGATGGAGCAGCAGAGAGAAGATCCTCCAGAAAATGTAGAGTAGCCTCTGGATCAAACTGTACATAAATAGAAAATGGATGTCAGAAATATGTTCTACAGATTCAGCTAAACAGTTCTGTATAAAATCTTACTTGATTGAATACAAAACCTTTCTTTATGGAGTCTGTGTTATCTCAATTTTTAAATTTTCTATGTCTTTGCATTTTATTGAGCTCTCTCTTCTTCTGAGTAACTGCAAAAAAGCAATATGAATTAGAGTGGTAAATTAAACTAATAGCAATGCTTAATGAGACTAGGATAAATTAGATGGTGTACCTTTCTGTTGTTGTAGATAAATAAAAAGTCGTTTGAGATAGAACCTTCTGTCTCAAACAGAATGTCACTGCGCAATTGAGCTAGGGAGCAACATTCTCTTAATGAGATATTGACTAGCACATCACCATTCTCAACAACATCAATATTAATAAGTTTATTTTCTGCACCAAAAGACTCTTCATCTTGATCCATTGGGACAAGCTTTGTGCCTAGCATTCGACTGCGCTTGTAATAAAAAGAGAAAATAAAATTTTGTGATGCAACCATGTACTTCAGTTGCATAGAAGGTTGGACCACCTCACAAAACACTGAACTACATGTCTTCTTATCCCAACCTTTATCCAAAAATTGTGGCATGCATGCCGAATTTGTTGCTTTAACTGTGAACATTGTTTTTGAAACCTTCACTGGAAAGGTATTAAACAAGTCCACAAAAACTGTGAGAGGCATGCACAAAGAAATTTTTACTATCCTAGTGGCAATATTGGGCCTCAGAGCTTTCTGTACTTCTGTAAAAAGCTTCGCCCTATATGCCTTTGTAACACTAGAATGTGGGTGAGGCCAATCCACTGAATTCCATGCCGGAAGGTCTTGTTTTATTAATACACCATGTGTGTTAGCTTTGTCCAGCAACTGATAAAAATGATCAGTAAAAAATATACCCAATTGAGCTAGCTCTGTTGCACATCGACCTTGGTATTGTTGTTCTCCTATCGATCCATGCAGAACATCCATAAATCCCAGAATACAATCGATGTTTTGCCACGTCTCATACGATGAAGGATATAAATCTGAAATAAAACAACACAAGAATGTCAATAAGCTAAGAGAGAAAGCTTCATCTTAAAAATCCATACACCTCATGAAGAAAAAAACCACAATAGAAAAATATACAATTAGGCCTGTGTTGCGGAAGATTTTTTGGATAGTCTCGCAAGACAAGTTCTTTATGCATGTACACGTGCTGAATCAAAACTTCTTTCACGGATATCTTCCCTTTGGTGATTTTAAAATCTCGTAATCTTCCCTTCCACGATGCCAAGAAAATGTTTTTTGTCTGGGGTCTTTTTCTTTTGCTAGGTTGCATGAGCATCCATGCTCCTTTCGAAACACTAAACCTTTCCTAAGTTCCTTCCGTTTTGACTGTACTTGAATTCTCTACCGACGAAATAGAAGAAGCAGGTCGACGGGGTAAGGATGTTTGGTATAATTCTGCCTTCGTAGCATTATCATCCACAGAGCGTCTTCCACAAGAACAGTCGTGGTTTTGGTTCACCATGGAGATTTTCTGAATCTGTAACAATAGCAAAGTAATGTAACTAAGATAACAATTTGAAGTTTCAAGAAAGAGAAAGTGGGCAAACAGACAGTTGACGAGAAACATCTTACTCTACGCCAAACAGGATCAAGGGAGCAGTTTTGGAAAAGAAAGGCTGTTGCACAATGAGGCAATGGTGTAGAATGGTAGACCTTTCGCACGAAAGGCGGCACAACATTTGAAAATTCAAAGGAAGGTGGAAGCGAGAAGGATCTTGTCAGATAAAATGTCAGTTTAGATTCTATCTTCTTGTCCAAAGATCTTCTGAGAATGAAAAACCAATCTCCACATTAATGTAGCACGCTTGTACTTACATAAAGTATTGTTTCTTTTTTCTATTTTCTCTTATTTTCGTGAATTTTCAACGTTACGTTGGCCTTCTATTGATTGGTTGAGAGCTTATTTTTCCAAACCGTAAAAGGCCCCAAAATGAGCTCCCTTTTTTCCTAATGCTCTGCCACTCCATGCGCTGCACTGCGCTGCGTGGTGCTCGCCATAACTGTAAGTGCCACCTCACTTATGGCTCAACCTCTGCCACCTCCTCCGCTTCTGCTTCTTTGCCCATCTCCCTCACCCGCCACGTGTTGCGATCGCATGGACTCCCTTTATAGTGCCAATGCTTAAACCCGTGAGTGTTTAGATGGCCAAGTGCCACATGGCGACCCTCCATAGCTTGGTTTGTGCCTTTTAACCTCTAGCTCCTCTTTTCGAACATCATGAGGCCTCCCCCGAACCTCCACATACAGGGATTAGTCTCCTTAAAAAGAAGAATAGATAAATAGATAATGCAGCCAAAAATTTAATGTGAATTAAACATCATGCCTCCCAATTTCGAAAAGCCCTCCTGGTCTGGTAGATTGCAAACCTACAACTCCAA